>NC_056707.1:7073240-7165740 GCF_018831695.1 Puntigrus tetrazona
CAACACGGCACAGATCTGCACCTACCAACAAACGTGAAGCGTGTGCAGGCAGCGCTCGCTTTCAAGCGTACTGCGGGCCGACTAATAGGACATCACCGCCCGATCATTTCTGCCACGGAGCGCTGACAGAGATGTCGTCTGTCTCTCCGACAGCCCCGGCGGTAAATACACACACAAACACGCAGCACATCGCATGCTGTCAGTGGAGCAGGGCTCAGAGCTAAATCAATCCCAGGATGCAGTGACACCGCTGTCATTTCCCACACCTCCGTTCCCATGAAGACTCACAAGCGCTGCGCAAAACTCCATCTAGCAGCACAGGCCTCACTCACCGAGAGCTGACAGACAGGCCTGTTTAATGCGAAGCGGCAGGGTTCGTACTGACTTCATCTAAAGCCACACGCGGTAATGCATCTGTCTTCAGCAGCTCGTTGAGAGCATTCAGTGCTAACTGTACACCGATCCACAGCCTAACATGCTTCTACAAGCCAAGTAGGTTCTAATGAAAGGCCACGAATGAAAGGCCAAAATATTCACGATTAAAAAGGATTCATGAAAAAATAATTACTGCTTTGATTTGACCGGTGTTATTATTGTTTTAAAAAATTTAGTATTAGATCAAAAAGATTTAAAGGGTTAGTACACCCAAAAATGACCTTTTTTTTAAGACGGAAGAGGGAAAAAAAGTGTTTAAGTTTGAAATATGGATATTTATCTCACAAAAATGCATGGAGTGTTTTATTACAGATGCACACACTTTATTTAACGTCTTCTGAACGGTTGACGACAGTACTCCAATTACGTATATACTTTAATTACTACAATATATGATACGGATAAACTAGAAATGTTGCCTTGGTAAGTAAAAGAAATAAATTCAGTAAATTAAAGGGACAATAAATAAAATTGCTAAAGCAAATATAACCTAATCAACAACAAATAAAAAAGAAAAAAAAAAATCACTAAAATCCAAACTAAAAATAAAACGTATATAAAAACTATAATACAAATAAAAGCAAATGTGAAATATTAATAAAATACCGTAATAGTATAGAAATGATCATGGCTTTTCTGGCACATTAAAAATAAACACTTTACAATAAGGTCAATTTAGTTAATATTAGTTAACTGTATTAGTTAATGAACTAAATATGAACAGTATTTCTAGTAATCTTAGTAAATGTTAATTTCATCATGTTTGTGTGGGTGTATAAGTAAACGTATATACATGCATACATATACAAAGATGCATTCATAAATACATAAACATACCAAATTTGAAAATGTTCTCTCTCTTTTTTGACAAACTAATATATATATATATATATATATATATATATATATATATATATATATATATATATATATATATATATATATTTGTAACATATTTGTTTTATTTAGCTTTTATTTTTTTTTACTTTTATTTTGTTTTTGTTAAATAGAGTCATTGAATAACTTGTCACAGTTAAGAAGGGCTTTTCATGTTCCCTGTTACAGTATAAACACTGTGCAGTTAAAACCGAAATGGACCTAATTTCTTGCAGGATCCTACAGATAATGAGTTACATAACCGAGTCTCTGAGGAGATTGTAAGTGGTGCAGTGAAGGACAGAGGTGAAGTGGAATTTTATTTAACGCAGACAAGTCTCGTCCAGACCTCTTTCTGAACTTTTCATTCCTTCTTCTCCGAGCACTACATATCCCTTTTCCATTAGCGCTCTGCAGGAAGAGTGAAGAAGGTTACAGCCGCTCCATCACGGCGAAGGCATGCTGGACCCCCTGGTCTGGCTAAGAGCCCTCCCTCCTGGGGTACTGTCAGGGGGAACAGCTGGGTCCCTACACACTTTGACCTCTAGCTTTTAATGGCAGATCACCTTCCTCTCTCTCCAACCTCCACAAATAAACTTCACTCCGGCAGAGCTGGTTTACTTCACCAGACTCACCAGTCTCTCAACTGTTCATACAGATCTTTTTTTTTCTTAAGGTAGCTTATATTTCTGATCCCGCTTTTCTCAGTGGTTTGATCTTTTAGTCCAGTTTTTATGTTTTTAAATCGGTGGTTACATTCCCTAAGGGCATGTGGATAGACCCGCTCTCCAGAGTCTTCGGCCATGGGCTGAATAATCAATCCCAAAGCGTTTTATTAGCATGTCTGAACAAACGGATTAATTGAAGTCCAATTAAAAAATAGTTGGTAAAATAAAATAAAATAGATAGATATTTATAAAAAATAAATAAAATAAATATGTATGGATGAAAATGGATGGATAGATAGACTTTCAATTACAAAAAAGGTCAGTGTGTGTCACTACATCATTCTCAGAAGCTACAAAATGACTTGCACGTCAGATTTTAAATTCTCCAGCTGACGATACTACACAGAGCGAAATGAATGAATGACTTAGTTTCATGCTTCTGTTCGAGCTGTCTGATGTATCGGACGATGATCGGTTATATATGTATTCCTCATGCAAACACCTATGTCCTTCAGTATATAATCTTCCTTTTTCTGTCTCTCTCTGCTTTTTAGTTTTCAAGCAGAGACGGCATGTGAGCAGCTCATCTCGGCTCGGTGTGTACGTGCGTGTGTGTGTGTGTGTGTGTGTGTGTGTGTGCGTGCGGCTGGTAGAGAGAGTCCCTTGCACAGGTAAATTATAACTCTCACAGAGACAGAACTCGTTAGCCGGCCTGTCAATCAACATGAGGCACGTTGGGGAGGCAATCACAGCGTCGCCAGCAAAGAGGTCACCTATGAAGACATTCATTTTCAATTCATCCATCAGATCAGCACTGAAATCAATTTACCGCACATCAACGACATTGGGCTGCCCCCATGGCAACCAACACAGCACAAACCTCAGGGAATTCAAACTATTCAGAGTCGCAGCACATCTGATTACCAAAACACCCAAACGCCATTAAAGCGCGCGACGTCGCCCTAATCTACCACTAAATAATAATCCGACATTAAACATATGCTTAGAACTAAGTAAATATGTGGCTGATTGTGATTCTTATCATTCTGGATAGATAACCGCTGGTGGATTGGGCTCGGCGCTGACTGTACCGATACGCCGGCTCTTCTCATTGAGATGCAGTGGGTGACACGCGGGCCACAGGGAGATTCGATCAGCCGCGTGCGTATTAAATTAGTTGTCGGCGTTCTGCATATGTCAGCACAGTAGTTCATTAATGGTGTTTGTTTTTGAAAACCTGAAGAAATATGATAAAAAGGCTAGATAAAGGAGAGGATGAATGAAGACTGAGGGAGCGAGGGGATACAGCTGAGTCATCAGAGCACCAAGGACACCACAATGAGATCCCACTTAACTGTGCTTCATAATAAATTCATTTTTAGAATTTTGATTTAATTAATGCTTTCGGGTGGTATCAGATTATAATAATAGATTAAAATAATATGCTATGTTTTGTACTTTTTTGTTTGTTTGTTTGTTCGTGTTTGAAAACAAGTCTTATATGCCATTAGATCAAAAGTACAGTAAAAGCTCTGTAAAATTTTACAGTTTAAATTTAAACTTATTTTACAAATGTGATGCAGTGTCACATGATCCTTCAGAAATCAGAAACTATTATTATTATTGTTATTATGCTTACTGTGTCTGTGTAAACCATCATATATTACAATTGAAAGGTTAAGATAAAAGTATATATGTTTGTAAAAATAAAAAGAAGATTTATTCAGCAGGGGTGCTTTACATTCATAAAAAAAAAAATTGATGGTACATTATATCTCTATTTCAAATAAAGGAAAATGTTTTCAACATTGACAAAAGTAAGAAACTTTTTTTTTTTAGAATGAATAATAACAGATAATAATTTAACTCTAAGTTCAAATTTTCAATCACAGGAATTACTTTCTAAAATAAAATAGTTTCAAACATTTACATTAAAAACACTATTTTAAAATGTAATAATATTGTGTTCATGTAAATGCAGCCGTGGGGGAAAATAATCTTGTACAGTGTTGCGTAGGAATATATGTGAATACACAAATGTGTGTGCATACAGAGACTTACAAACCAAGAGTGTAACTTAACTTTTAAGTTAAATGTAACTTTTTAACTTTTTTTTTTAATTGCGTTTCATTGTGTTAGCCGCATTTTTTGGTTTTCCGTTTCTGCAAAAGCTAAATCCTAAAAACAAATGTGCGCTTGGATATCTAGACTTTTCAAAGGACAGCACGAAGTGGTATGTTCTCAAGTCTTCTTTTCTTTGGCAGCACAGAACATATGCCGTTCGCTCCCCGCCTCGACATGCAGGTGTGACAGCGCCGACAGACTGGATGTGCGAGGATAGGTCTGCAGGCCATGACAGGGTGCAGAGGGGCACAGATGCACATCACATTGCTATAACATTACTCACCCCCTTTCTCGCTCTCTTTCTTTCTCTCCATCCAGCTCTTTTAGAGAGATAAGCGAGCGGAGCGAGAGGTGTCTCAGCGGTCCCAGCAGGCTCGTCTTTGAACAATAGAACACCTGAGATTCAATTAGAGCAGGTTAACAGCAGAGGCGGGGGAACCTCATTAGCAGGCCTCTGTGTTTTGCGTGGACAGGTAACAAGTTACCTAGCATCCGGGAGACGGGATAGCTGTTCCCGCACACGGAGACGGGCCGCCATCAAAATGTCATTTGATCGGCCTGTTTTGCATAATTACAGAATCTTAGATGAGTAAATCTTCGGGCCGTCACACATCCCAGACACTTCTCCGGGCCGCGGCTATGCCTCTCAGTGAATAATCCCGCAGCTAAGCGGCAAAGTACAGTCTCTGGAGAGAGAATCTATCACATGAGAAGGTTTGGCACGGTCTCAGAGTTTGACACCGCCGGTGCTCCGGAGGAATGAGGGATCTTTGTGTCCTGCCACACTCGCGGTGTATTATTAAAATTCATGTGCGTTTAGCAGAATGCCCCTGCGACACGACTAAACCCCTGCTGAGACCAGCTCAGCAAAGCGTGCTCCAATAACGCTGGCTCAATGTTGATTCAACACTCGTCTCCGGGAAGGTTTAGACAAATACGGTGACGATTTCAGAGTCTAGCGCCTTATGTGAAGGAGGGATGGGAAGTGGAAAAGTCTGGCAGCTGAATGAAAGGAAGCGAGTGGCGATTCGACTCGTTGCCTCCTCTGTGAGCTTTGAGGGACTCTGTGTTTGTGCTAAGCGTTTTAAAGCGAGCGGGAGACGCGCCGGTCTACGCTGTGTGCGACAGTGAACTGAATCAGCCGAATAACTCCAAATGAGGTCTGCCTCAGAATATAATCGCTCGAGCGTGGACTTGATAGGGTGTGTAGAAGTAAACAACATAAGGTAACACTTTAGAACTATTAACTACGACTTTTCCCTCAGTTTGCTGCTTATTAATGGTTAGCGAGGTAGCTGTTAAGTTTAGGTATTGGGTAGGATTAGGGATGTGAGATAAGATCGTGTAGAATTAATACGTGCATAATTAGTACTAATAAATGGCTAATATTCTAGTAGTGTGCATGTTAATAAGCAACTACGTAAGAGACAAATTACGACCAATTAAGTGCAGGAATAAGCAAATGAAAAACAAATAGAGCAAATGTAACCTTGTAATGAACAAATACTACAGATCTGAAAAGGGCGTATAATGGACTTCTCATTTATCTAAATATATAGAATGTGTACTAATCATTAAACATTTAAAAGCGGGGGAACTATAACAAAATAACAAAAAAAAAAAATTAGAAAATAGTAGCCTGTAGTCTAGAGAGTGCAGAGGCAAAAGTGTTTCTAGAAAAGCAAGTATGAATAAAATATTTGTAAAAAATTACAACTGTGTGCTCACATGTAACTAGATGCATTTTCAGCAACAGGGGAATATAAATAAAATCAATGAATAACTAAATCAAATATTTGTTTTGCCGATTATAAGCAACAAGTGAAACTACTGTGTAGTAGGCTAATAGAAAAAAACCCCTATGTTTCTAAATTCAGGCATATTAAAAGTAACATTTAAACAGAATGTACAAGCATTATAACAGGTTTACGTTTAAATGAACCATAAATGAATATTCATTTTAATTAAATATATGTACAAAGACATCTATCTTCAATCTATGAACTCCAGACATACCTGGCTTAACTTAACGCTTAAGTAAAATACCTTTGAACCGAATGGAAAATTATAGGAAGCTTTGTAGATGCAATATAACATGTTTATATAAAATATAATAAAAAATATATGTTAAAATAAACTGCAATAATAATTGATAGTATGGGATGCAAAAGCGACGCACTTTATGCTTTAGAAATAAATCAAATATCAAACCATCCCATATTTGAAATACTTTTTATGTAATAAATCACATCATAACACACACGCACTTTCCTTGAACATCACTGGTGTCCAAAAAAAAAAAAAGTCTACACCTTTTTGTTAAAGTGACATAAAATCAAAAGTGTGCACTTCATCATGCCTATGTTTGTGAAAAAACTGTTACAGCAAATGTTATGAAAAAAGACAAATATAATCCAGCATCAGAAGTCGACCGCTGCTCCGAGTCCAAGGACCTGCCAAACTGTAACGCCACCTAGTGGTTCAGATGTCAGCTCAACAGCCAAACATAAATCAAGACTAAAAGTCCACATACTATTAAAAAGAAATAAACCTAATGTAACTTATAAGGTCTTGATAATTCACAGACTTGCTGAACATGAAGGCATGGAAGACCCCACGTGATTTTCTTGTTTGCATCGCCAACTTGTATTCTTCACCTCTAAGTGCACAACACAGGCCTGGATGAACCAGCAGTCTTTCCAAGACCAGGCGCCATGGGTTACTGGATAATTAACCTCTTTAGACGCGCCTTACATAATCAGATCAATAAAGATCACTAAAGTGCTGGTGTAGGACATGACGAACCATCAGCATCCTTGTTCTTCCTGCGCAAGGAGGACCGTCTCATTAGCTGCAAAGGACAACTTTAACTCAAGCAAGGAGGAGGGATCCGTATGCACTTTGTTTCTGCACTGCTTCAAGGCATATGGGGTGTTGTACGATGGGGTGGGGTGCGAGACAGATTTTGCATGCAGATATTTTAAATGCAATTGTCTTCTTCGCACGGGCAAGCGAGAGGCTCTTTGGAAATTGACTTTTTGATTATTCATTTAGTGCGATAATTAAATAGTCCTTGCCCTGGGAGCGAAGAACAAGTGAACCATGGCGAGGATATCTAACAGGGCTTGACGGATCCTTTAAATAATGTTTATTTATCTCCACTAATATTTTGCTGCCTAAACAAGACTCAGTGCTGCTCTGTGACCCGTGGCTTTCGCATCAAAACTTCGGGAATTCATCTCATTTTGAAGTGCTTTTAAAAAAAAAAAAAGGGTGTAAAGTTTGGGCGAAGTCTCTCGGATCCTCATTAACTTTCACATTCATTTATTTCTTTATTAATTTTCGCTCTCGCCGTCTTTAAATTAGGCTGAATACAAAATAAAGTGCGAAAATCGACAGGAATTCCACACCGAATCGATAAATCACATTTACAATTGATACATAAATCTCATCTCTCCTGAATTAAACAATGTCTGCGGTCTAACGCAGAATCCATCCAGCTGTATAAATTAATAAATGAATACATGAACAGATTCATCGCGAATCTGCTTTGTGACACATTATGCGCTGACCTCGGTGTATTTCAGCCAGAGATGTTATTATACTTTAATTATGGCTGGTTTTTACCATGGCCCTGCGTGAGGAAATTCATGTGTTTGAATGTATTTACTCCTTTCTAATGTCAATCCTTTTAGAGCTCAACACAGGTCTGAAATTTGCAATTCCAGTGATATGTTAAAAACATAACCAGCCAGAAGATATAAAAGTGAATGGGAACGGTTTTTCCAAGCCGCTTCAAAGTTTCAAGTAAGAGAAAGAAAGCGGTCGGCGAGCACATTCACGGCAGCTGTGGAAATAAAATTCAGCTCCGTATCTCAAGCATCGCCGAAATCCGAAGAAGCCGAAGATCTTTAAAAACACGGACACAAAGGAGCATTCCATAAATGAGTAAGTCGTATAATTATATTCTGTTTTCTTTCTTTGTAAAACGCGCGCAGCACAGCTCTTACCTGAACCATTAACATCAATAGCATTTAAAAAGCAGAATTTGTGCAACGGCACTACTTTAGTGTAACAGTTGTATTTTTTTTCCTCCATCTAAAATCAATTTTTCTAAACCGACGGTGCCTTTCTTGGTAATTTATGAAGTTCTCTAAAATACACAGCAGAAGTGCCTAACGCAAATACACTGTGAAAGTGGAATCTGTTGCTGTGAGTGTCAACGTTATAAAATGAACACGAATCCTTTACTTTAGTAAACTGGAGTAAACTTCTCACTGTAAAGCCTTTCAGCGTTCGGAAATCACATACACACAGCCTCAGCAAATTTCTCTGCTGGCAAGAGCTATTATTGCCTGGTTGATTTTGTTTACCAGGGCTCACATGCTCAGACAGTCATCCGGCCATCTTCAGTCGGATGAACCGCGCTCGCACACTTTACTGACTCGAGGTGGAGACGTCAACAAAACCAGGCTTCTGGAAACAGAAGAGCCCTCGTTATGCAAATTCGAGACACACTGATAGGCACGTTTTCTGCTCGTGAATTACCGGCCTTGTCACAAGTCAAATTACATTTGAATAACCTTTGAAACGGTTTTTCTTGATTTGGCCACTGGTCTCAAAACAGGCCCTGTTGTCCTGTTTGTATAAATTAAGTGGCATCATTTTCATAAATCTTATTCAAATGAAGTTGCGTTACATATTCAATTGTAATGTGAATTCACGTGAATAATTGCAACGCTGAAATGTTACAAATTTAAATAAAGGCCATTTGAATTGTACATTTGCTCATAATATATGGAAAGCAGTGTTATTTAGCGTATATTTTAAAATGATTTTCCACATTCTACAAGCATCAGCGCAGGGATATGACAGATCATTACTGCGAGGTAACATTAATAAACATGTTTATGTAAGTCGGCATATATCTGCTTGAAATACATTAAAACTTATTAAGGTGGACGAGAGGCAAACTGGGAGAACAAAACTTGTAGAACTAAGACCAAAGAATGTTGGGGGGAAAAATATGAAGAACAGAGAGAATAAAAACATTAGAGAGAATGAAAGAGTGAAAGCCAACGTGTAAATAAACCAGATTTTCTGGCATAAGAGCGTTCTTTGTGCTGGAATGGGCCTACAAATCCATAACTTCACACTTATATTTGTTTATCAAACAGACAACATGTGGAGATAAATTAAATATCCGTTTAAATGTTTATCTTGAATCTAATAGCTATAATATAATGTTAGTGTCTTAATGTAGAGTTAAAACCAGCAAAGAGTATAGAGTCTATACATTATTATACATATATATATATATATGTGTGTGTGTGTATATATATATATTATATATATATATATTATATTATATTATATATATATATATATATATATATATATATATATATATATATATATATATATATATATATATGTGTGTGTGTGTGTGTGTGTGTGTGTATATATATATATAGTTTTCTCATTTTCCAGCCTTTAACTACTGAATTAAAATTGTTCTTCAGGTGTTCTAGTTTTTTGAAAATTGATATACTGAAATATTGTATAACAAAATTAAACACCTTATACAGTTCATACAAATCACTTTTATAATGCTCCCTAAGTGTGTGTACTGTATGAATGTGTTATTCATTTATAATGCATTTATGTAAACATACACGCGCTGAAAAAAAAAAAAAAACTGGTGCAGAAACAATTTTCAGTTAGAAATGAATAGTAAATTTTGCAACAAATTACTAACAGCCAGAAAGTAACACTGAATTTAATGTGATAATGAGATTTTGAAGCTGAAAGATTGGCATCATTTAAACCTATTCCAGTAATCTTTGTTTTATAAAAAAAAAAAAAAAAAAAGTAACAATAATAAATAAATAGATAAATGCTTCTTTGCGGCATGGAAACAACGTCTGTTATATTTCGTGAAGTTGTGTTTTTGATACGTACGAGTCCACATCGCTCACTACCGATATGTCACAGGCTTATATCCCACAAAAGTAATGAGTACCTCAGTGAGCAGTTCTTACCTCTATCCCCTGCAACCCTTTTTAAAATTGTTGAGGCTAATTTCAATATTCATGAGTTCTCCACAGGCTCAGTTCAGCAGTTTCCATTAAGCATTAATTAGGTGCCGGAGGGGGAAGCAAACACAAATAAGGAGCTGAATAACTAATTAAGGTGTTTGAAATGCTGGAGGCCTGCAATCCCACTAATGGCTGGTTAGGCAAGGTATAGGAGGAACCGCCGATCCCGCAGACAAGATCCCCAAAACCAGCAGAAATACACAAAACGCACAAACAAACACACATGCTCACAAAAGTTCTCTGCCATTTGGCGCTGAACAACTGAATTTTCGGTGCTCTGTGGTTTTTTCGCAGTTCATTTCGGTGCGGAAACGTTCAGGCCGTGTGCAGATGTTGCCCAGATGTGGCCCGGCTTGAAAGAGGGAGAGAATAAAGACTGCTTATTTTTTCCCATTGCGGTTAAGGATATAAATATATGAGTGTGAAAAGATCTGTTGTCACCGTTTATGACTTTATCTGAACGGATACTACAGAGCGATGCCACTTGGCTGTAATATTTATCGTACATGCACTTCGTAGCTTGCGCACCTAACAGTGCTGTAAAAGGATGGTTTGCGCGCATGAGCACTTCTCATTTGATTTTTACGTGTTCAGACGAACCCAAATGCAGATGTTCCCAATTCGTCTTCACGATCTAGAATATAATTTCCATGTTATTAATACGCACTTTATTCATTATCGTACGCTTAAGGTATAAATAAAATGTAGCGCGTGTCGTTGTGTTTAGCATGTCGGACAAGTGAGCTCATTTGTTTTAAAGCAGACCGCTAACATGAGTAATCTCATCACATTTTAATATGTTACTGTCATGCTGACAAATTCTCCAAGTGGATGAATTCAATTACCATAACTTGTGTAAACAAGGAGGTCATTGAATTTCAGTTAATATAATCTGCTTTAAGGAACACTGATATGCATTTTGTTATAATAATAACATTAATATGAACAATGCAGCGGTGAGCGTGAGGTTTTGGACGGCACGCCGTGTAAATACAAGTAAATGTTTGTGTATTCTCTCTTGGGCTTTCAATGACACAAAGCGCTATTTATTTTCTCGCCACGTTCTATTTTCATTAAATCTATTTGTCCCATTTGGCCAAAGCTTTGCGGCCTCAAAGTCGAGTCTTAGAAGAGGATCTGCAATACACGAGCAAAATAAATGATATTTCTACAGAGGCATATCTGTAGACTGGGGAATATGATTGGAATTGACCTGATGAATCCTAATCAGGTGTTTTAGGTTTAACCCCGCTGAGGTCAGATTACTGAACTCACACCAGCGCTTTATTTGAGGAACGAGATCAAAACACTAAACCGCACAAATCAAATACGTTTCCAGCTCTCCTAGCCTTTTGTTTAGATACGTTGGCGGTGGAAACTGAAGCACTGGTGTGTGGGTTTTTGTGTAAGAGTATGAGTACGACATACACACATGAAAAGAGTTGCGTCGGTCGGACGGCTGTAATATTCAGATATAGGTTTAACCTGAGCTTTCAAGGACACTTGTAGAAATCTTATTCCATTAACAATTCTATGTAGATCATACCGAGCTTCTGGCCAAATAAATATTAACTACAATAAATAAATAATAAATACAAAAGAAGGAATAAAGCCGAGAAAGATAATTACATTTTACATATATATATGTAACTACACTCAAATAAAATATTCAGTATTCATACATACATTTTATAATTGTATATCAGGGCCATTATGGTTAACTGAAACTGAAACTGCATTTTTAAAAAGTCATTACTTTTAAAATATATGAAATATAATTTAACAGTTAGCTGCCAATTTGATATACTAAAATAACAAAAACATATCAAACTGTCGCTGTATTTATTACACATTTAATACACACACACACACACACACATATATATCTATATATATATCTATATATCTATATATATATATATATATATATATATATATATATATATATATATATATATATATATATATATATATATATATATATATATATATATATATATATATATATATATATATATATATATATATATATATATATATATATATATATATATATATATATATATATAGATATAGATATATATATATATATATATATATATATATACATACACATACATATATGTGTGTGTGTGTGTGTGTGTGTGTGTGTGTGTGTAGTAAAAATTTAGAGAATCAAAACCACAAGCTGTCATATCACTAAAATGTTCATCTTTACAAGACAATAATAATAAATAATAATAAAATAATTAAAGAGCAAACAGATAATCAAAACCTTTTTTTATATAAATAAGTGACAATTATTGATTTAACCATTCAGAAAAAAAAAAAAAAAAAAAAAAAAAAAAAAAAACTTACAATCGTGGGAGTCGAAGTAAAAGCACCTATTCTCATCTGAATAGGTCTTTTCTCCAGCATCATGCGGCTCATTACGCTGAACACAGAGGATCTGCAGCTGTGAGAGAGGTGAGGCCGCACAGATCCTCTCCCCCCCGAGAAGCCCTTACCCCTTTTAGGCCTCTCCCGGCCCGTCAGACCCAAGACCGTGATCCGAGCTCTCACCTCGACCCACACCGCAGCACCCCAACAGCCTCCAGCGGTCCACGCTGCACGCCCCTACCTGCTGTGAGGGGAACCGCTTCAAATTAAACTAATTATTCCAACACCCAACAGTGTGCTGTTCTTCCAAAACCAGGGCAGCGCCCAAAGAGCAGTCCTTTCAAATACTTAATAAGACAGAGAGCAGCGTTTAATTTGTCTCTCTCCTCATTTGAAATGCAATACATCCTATCTCCAACCAAGAGGTCACCGGTTTATTCCTCTCTGACACAAAGATCTTGTTAGAGCTAGTCACATTTTGACAACCCTAGATCTAAATGAGCAATAAAGAATTACAGCAAAGCGCAACAGATGTTGGTGTTAGCAAGAGCGCAATGGCCTGTTTTCATTTGTGCTGGATTTTTGCTGTGAAACATTGGGTAAAATACTTTCAAATATTAATGAATTTCTATTTGTAATGAATTTCAGATGCCTGTTCTCAAACTCGTATTCCTGTTTTTGAGAAACGCTTCAATTTATAAGAAACAGCACGTCATCTGAGAATTCTTCCAGACATTTTCCAGAACATTTTATAGATAAAACTAAAATTAAAAAAAGAGAATTAAAATAGCTAAGACTGCCATTAAAAAAAAAAAACTCTACTTTATTATAAATTAAACAGTACTTCTTAGTTTTTACTTTCAAAACCATAAATTTAAACGTTGCAGTAAGATTCCATGATTAAATAGATTGAAATCTTATTGTATATATAGCAGTATTTACTGCCATATTTTAATTTAATTTAATTTATTTATTCATTTATTCAGTTTGTAAAAAGGACACTTTTTTTGGATTACTGGTTTTCCTTAAAATATTTTGCTGTGAAATATGTTAAAGTGGACTCCAGATACCTGGGATTATGAAGGAAAATTACTGCTTTTAGCATTATTTTATCATATATAAATTAATAAATATATATTAAATAATATATATATATATATATATTGGTGACAGCAGCACTCAACATCATTTCATCTCATTATAATGTTGATTATTTATTTTTAGGGTTAATTTCCAGGTTCAAAATAGATCCAACATTTGCAATCTTTCACACTACAGTTTCCAGACCCTACAGTTCAAACCCGGCAATCGTCTAGCCCTACGCTATCATGATCAGTGTGCCACCATGCTACAACCTCAGTACTTCTTCCAAAAGGCAGAAAACTACTCTTGAGCACCACGAGCTCCTTGAGTCGCAAGACCAGAGCGTGTTGCACTGCCAAAACGCACAATGCATCACGAGAAGCTCGGTGCACGGATAAACAAGGTTTCTGCGGCGCTTCTGTACCACTTGATTGCAAGTAATTATTCAGAAGCCCGTGGCCTACTCCAGCGCCAACCACCTGACACTCCACATCGTGGCAAAATGGAGAGGGAAAAAAAAAACTCTACACACACATATAAACACAACATGTAATTTTGCATGGTGCAGCTGAAAAGGATTGTTTACCGTAACCTTGTAATCAACCTGCCTAGCAGCTCCACCATTAGCCACTATAAGAAGCCCGGCACAATCGGGGGCTGTGAGAGAGGGGCCCGCCTCTGACGAGCCTCCTCACGGTCTCCGTGATGGAGCACGGCGCTGGCCCCTCTATCGTCCTCTCATCATTTGTTTTCAAGAAGCGCAATTTCCATTTCAGTTGGATTACACCTTTTAATGTATCGCAAGCTTTAAGAAGAGGGAAGGGGGGAGGAGAGGAGAGGAGAGGAAGGGGGGGCACTAAAAAAAAAAGAAGAAAAAAGAAAACAGCATCTCTCATGCACTAGATTTCAAACGGGGCATTTGAGCCTTTGAGTGAAGAGGAGCAGATGAGTGCAACCGCAATTAAAATCAAAAGCCCAGCGCGGCGGAGCAACGGTCCTCAATAACCCTTTGTGTGCCATGGAGCCAATGGGATGATATGGGCAGCTGGAGCTGGGTTATGAGATGAGACATTACCTGCCCTTTTATTGTCACTTCACATGTGTAATATTCAAATAGGCCTGAGTGCCACTTTACCAAGCAGAGGTGTTTCCCTAACCGCAGATACAGAGATGATGGAACAATCATTCATTTGCTCATTTTCCACATACTGTTGCAAATCCGCACGCTTTTTTCATTTTTTTCCTCTGTGGAACATAAATGGAGAACTCGTGATGTATGTGCTGGCAGCTCTTTGCTATAATTAAGTGAACGGGGCTTCAGGCCGTCTATTTCAAACCTTCTGACGATTAGTCGTCGATGTCATAAACATCAAATGTTTTATCAAAAATGCCTTTCGCAGAGCTACCATGTATGGCTTTACGAGAATTAATGCTGCTATTCAAAAGTTTGAGAAAAAATTTATTTATTTGACAATCAAGCATTAAATTGATCGAATGTGTCTTTAAAAGACATTCATAATAAAAGACTTTTATTTTAAATAAATGCTGTTTATCAAAGAACCCTGAAAATATATATTTAGTTTTCCATTATAGGTATAAATAACATTTTAAAATAGAAAAATGTTTTTTTATATATACTGTATTTTTGATCAAATAAATCAAATAAACGTTATGTGGTTTAGAGAAAACTGTAATTAATATATATATATATATATATATATATATATATATATATATATATATATATATATATATAAGTAAGCAAGTTGTTAGTATGGGATTATATAAAAGTATTGGTCACTGATTGGTCACTGATCATAATTTTAAGTGAAGAATATATATATATATATATATATATTCTTCACTTAAAATTATGATCAGTGACCAATACTTTATATTAAGTAGTTGCTTATTAGCATGCATTTTATAAGTATACTGATTGTTTATTAGCGTTTATAAAGCACATTAATGCCTTATTCTGCATGACCATATTTTAGATCCATTAATTATATCCCATACTAACAACTTGCTTACAAACTAAGCAGCAAAAGGTTTTTTTTTGTTTGTTTGGGGGCCTTTTTCTTGGTGGTTGTAGCAAAAGTTGCGGTTGATAGCGAGAAATGGTCCTTAAAATAAAGTTACCAAGATTCTTTTTATTTCTGACATTTACTCAGATAATTATTAATAATACACCATCTCGTGGTGTGAGGCTTACTAACAGGGAGAAACGAGGCCTCAGACACAGGAAATCATATGGTGTACCGCACTAGGTCATTCTCTTCCAGTTTCTGAATGTTATTGACCCCACAGGTCACGCAAACTTGGGCCTTTTATTTTTGTTTCTCTAGTAATTCTTTGCGGTTTCCTACCCACACCGGCGCAGTTGATTTTGAATCATGGCTCTTAATTATATGCTCGTGCCCTGCATTAATACGTGCATTAACATAACCCATTGTTTATTCATTATTTCCAAGCCGTTTCTGAAATTATGTAAAACCATTTCTAAACAAAGAGCAGGCTTTAATAAGACTTGCCATTTTGTTTCATGCAATTCAAATACTAGCAAGATTCTGGGGGGCAAAATGAACAAAATCTAACTAAAACGTCAAAAGGGATTACAAAACTACATATAAACAGGGCTTTAGGAAAACTTGGGAGGAAAAAGGCGTATAGGAGTCACGGCGCAAGTTGCAGAGGATTTTAGTTGTAGCTTTCCGCGGTGGAATATGTGAATATGAGTTTAATTTAGAGTTATGGTGCTCAGGAGGGACAAAAAGTGCACTTTAAACTTTCAAGCATTTCACCTTCAAGAGTGGATTACATACAGATTAACACACAGCCGACATCTGTATCCAGACATTAAGGGCCGGTCTGGCCAGTGTTCAGATTCACAGGGAAAAAAAATCAATTATGAGACAAGAAAATAAAATGTCTGTCTTATAATTTGGTTTGTGATCGATATCAATGATATTAAATAACAGGCATCAACTGAATCAGCAGGTTCTCTTCTTTAATTTGATATAAAGCATCCACATCTGCATTTGTGGTTATCAGCCTTTTCGGGCCCCTTTGTCCGACACAGTATTTCAAAAGGCCCCTCGTACCACTTGTTTTCAAACTTTTTAATAAACAGAAACTGGGATAGAAAATAGAAAGAAATACGATTGCGGTTAGCGTCCAGATTTCAGCTTTTTAGCATTTGAAGTAAATTATTGGCGTGTATGGACTTTCACTGAGTCCTCCAGTTGAGACCCATTGGTCTACATATTAAAAATATGACTGTCGGTAAATAAATTAATGACTAAATGCACTATTTAAAAATGTCATTTCTTCATATTTTTGTCAAGTGAAGTGAAAAACATGGTGGCACTGTTACAAAAGGGATGAGATCGTTGCACTTTTTGAGACTACTTTAATTAATCACTAAAAACACAAATTTACCAAAAAAAGTGATGAAAATGCTGTACAGTGAGAACCTAAAAGGTACATTACGTCCCCTGTGAATTTTAGCAATGTGGAAGAAAACTAAAAAGTTAGCGCACTGCATGTTATTAAACGGCGTTGCCAGATTTTGAAGCCGTATACATTACACTGTAATGCTGTTTAGAATTTTTCAGACTGGTGTCTTATTTTATTTATTCAGTGTTTGGAGTTAAATAAGTAACTACACTCCCGTGTCCGTCCTATTATTAAGCTCTTTTCTGTTCATGAATGCATTGATTCTGGCTGTGTGCTAAAAAGGTGCTGATGCGCTGAAGCTATAGGTCGCTGTGTCTCTGGTCATACTCTGCGGCCCCCGACTGACCTGGCAGTCCCACGTGAGAGGCTTGTTGTGGTACACGGCGTTTTGTGCGGTGCCGTGAACATGCTTATTATCAACACACAATTATCTGGCCTAATCATGCGGAACCGCACAACAATCACCAGGGACCAGGGAACTAACGACATTCTCACCCAGACTCGCGGCGGCGCACAAACATGCATTTATTGACGCTGCATCACAAGAAAGCCAGCGTCCCCGTCAATATTCTCTTCAGATATTTCCTGTTGATTTGATTTTCGGTTCATATTTCCGAGGCTTTTTATGTATTCTCTGACTGATTGATTTGCACCCCCGTCACATATTCACTCGCAGGATGTCTGGCTAGAAAAATCTCTTAGAAATCTCTCCAAACACCAAAGTGTGATGCACATTACTGTACAGTATATTGCAGCCTGGGTGATATGCTGAGAAGCGGAGTCCACAAAGCACAAAACATCTATACGGAGTTATTTTCTCTTGCAACACATTCAGAATTAATTCACACATCTGTGTCACATCCCACAGAGAGATTGCTGAAAACTTGTGAGGTACCTGGAGCATCAATCCCATATCTCGCAATCACAGACAAGTCTGATATTTTTAAATTACAAGACACAATTAAAGTACATGATTGAGATGTTTTGTGTGTGTGTGTGTGTGTGTTGTGGAGGTTGTGGAGTATGCAGTAAAAAAAATTTAAAAAAGTAAAAGTAAAAATTAATTCATTTACATTAAACACGTTTCAGACCTAGCAGCAAAGCTAAAAATGTAAGTAGATATGTTTCCAATTGTTGTGTTATGAAACAGTCTTTGGATAAAATCTAAAATAAAATGATAAAATAAAATATTTGATATCAGTTAAATGGCAGTGGTGCAAAAGTCACAACCTGCATTAATGAGTTTGTTTCACAATTACCAAAAACAAGTAAAAAAAATTATGAACAGAAATGACTGTCACAAGTTAAACAGAAACAGGTGTTGTTATAACAATAATAAAAAAACTGGGCCATGAAAACGTTAAAGAGTAAGCCTAATTTTATGAACTTTTAGCAGATTTTCAAAGTTACATTTCTTAACAGTTCAATCAAATATGGACTAACCCACCTGTTTGGTTAAATTAAATTACATTTTCCGTAATTAATATTTGTACCAAAGTTTGGTGAAATAACCCAGATTTGTGGCGACACTTTACAATAAGCTTTGTTAGCTAACATTAGTTAACATTAAATAACAATGAACAATGTTTCTACAGCATTTATTAATCTTAGTTCATGTTAATTTCAGCATTTACTAATGCATTATTAAAATCACAAGTTGTGTTTGCTAACATTAGTTAATGAGCTAGCATGAACAAACAATGAACAACTGTATTTTTATTAACTAACATTAACAAAGATGACTGTAATAAATGCATTGTTCATTGTTTGTTCATGTTAATACATTAACTAATGTTAACAATCACACCTAATTAAAATAAGTACATTATTTAACACGAAATAACATAAAAAAACTTGCATTAAGCATTTTATTATTAATAAAGCATTTATTAATTTTAGTTACAATTTAGTTAATGTTACATTTCAACACCTAACATAAAATTGAAATCAAAAGTATCTGTTAATGCCATTTAATTAACCTAAGCTGACATGCTAATTGAAAATAAACAGTTGTATTTTTAACAAATGTTAACAAAAACCTATAAATACTGTACCATCTGTATAGTTAATTAAGAGTATAAAGATATACCCCTATATCAATAATAGGGGAAAAAATTATAGTTAATTTTTAATTGATTATTATTATGCATTTAGTGTTGTTTTCATTTATATGTCACTTGTGCCAAACATGCATTAAGTTCTAACTTATACTGCATATTATTGTTCAGTGTTTTGATTATGCTTTGATTTCTCATGTACCAGTGACCTCTAGTGGCTGAAATGTGTATGGTCGCCAAAAATATTCCATATATATGTATATGAATTAACCTTTGGACAAAAGGATAAAGGTGTGTAAAGCGAGTAAAGTTGTTATGATTTCCATAATTATACCTAGAGTGTGAAACGCTAGAAGGTTAATAATGATCAATCTCGCAGGTCATGAAAACCCGAAAACTGGTTTCGCATAACTTTTTCAGGGAAACTAAGTAGCACTAAATCCTTTCCATCTGTACACATTACCTCAGTTTGTGTCCATGGGTCATTATGAGCACACACAGTTTGGTTCTCATGTGCAACACGATCCGGGACCTTTAAATAACACACTGTCCAGCATTGCAGGAGGCCTACAGCTGGCCCGAGAGAAACCTAATACAGACAGTAATACATATACAAACATGCAGAAATAGACACACAAACTCTCAATGTGTTCTGCTGCAATCGGTTTGGAAATCTCATATAGCGAGAGCGCATGTAGTACCGTAGACATGCATTGATTGATATGCATGCTTAAGTTTAATGTTTGTAATGCTGCCTCAGACAGGCCTACGTACAGTGAGAGCGCATACACACAGCTGTCACCTGCCATATAGATGAGTCATAGCTCCCAGCGTTATATGGATGCACCTGTCAGTGTCTCGTCTACAGTCTGTCTCTGGTGGGAAAAGGTAATATTGCCTCATATTCAACCTTAAAACTGCATTCACGTTTGGCCTACTTTTCTTTCTTTACCATAGTAAAGAAAGTCTGTGTTAAAAAAGGAGAATGCAACATGGGTGATAGAGCCTCATCTCTGTCTATCTATCTATATATATATATATATATATATATATATATATATATATATATATATATATATATATATATATATATATATATATATATATATATATATATATATATATATATATATATATTTTTTTATTTTTACATTTTAAATACTAGCTGACTAAAACAATAAAACATAAATAAAAAAAGTTTTTGCTAATAATGGGTCTACATTAATAATTGGTCTAATAATAATAATTATTTATTTATTTTCTCTGTATTGACAGCTGAGTTGCAGTGAAACACACCCATTTTTGAAATGCATGTTATTGATCTTAATGTGAACAACTCATCCATGTATTACGCGTTTCATTTTTTTTAAAGAGTAATTTTAAATCAAAACTCGACCTTGCCATGAACAATTGAGAGCAAGCTTGCATTCATTCTCAGCAATCCAATCAATAGCCAGCAACCCAATATAAAATGTACAGAGAATTTTTTTTTTTTTAAATGAAAGTTTTAATTAACCTTTTGAAATATTACAGTACATATCAGTTGTACTTGATAGCAATATATAATATTATTTACAAAGCAAATATATATATGTGCTGTGGTGTGTAAAACAAAGCTTCCAGGTCAGCTGGGTATTTCTACAACGCTACAAAGTCGGTCTAGATTATTTCAAAGCCTGAGGGGCAAAACACTCTAGAAATCACCAATAAATTAATAATCGAAATGTAAGGTGGAACAAACTCAAAAGGAGGTGTACATTTATAATGGAGAGGTACGCTTTTGAAATATAAAAATGCAGAGGTTCCTAATAGATATATTAAACATAATTTAAAGCTTTGTGCAATACTATACTCGCACAATCACTCACGCTTAAAGGAAGTGATCCCAAACCATCCATGATCAGTGTTTGCAGTACCGCTCACAGCACACGTCATGGCCAAATACTGAAGCCATATTTGCAAATTTCAAAATCAACAACAGCTGTACCCCACCTTGTCATAAAGTAAGCGCATACTCAGAGATAAAATGCAGATAATTAAAGGGATACTTCACCCGATAATGATATAAAGAACATGAATAATGTTTGTAAGCAATGAGTTGACATTCAAAAAAACTGTTTGGGGGGGGGGTGAACCATCCCTTTAATGCATTTTGAGCATGCAGTCTGATTCTTCTGTTTTGAAACCTTTCATGAGGTTTAGTTATAATGATGCTGGACTGTACGGCCAATCACTAGGAAAAGAAGACCAGACAGAATACAGAAGAACACGCCCACAGGAGCAAACATGAAAGAGAGACCATACGTCACATTGAGCTCAAAATCAGGGCACTTATTCAACTTCTGATAGTCCTTATATGAGCTTATTACATCCAAAACATCTAGCCAGAAAACATACATCACAGTGACAATGAGAAGGAAGAGACCTGGAGAAAAGAGACAGCGTTGGAGAAATGAAAAGCAACATGAAAGAGAGAGATAAAGGGTAAAGAATAAATTAGATGCTTGTGATATCTGTGACACGTGAGATACTGTACACCATACCTCTTCGTGTAATCCATTACTTACCAGAAATGAGATAGAGTCCACCTCCTGCTTTATAAAGGCGATGACTGGCAAACGGAGCCGCACAAATAATAATGAAACCGCCGGCCACCACAGCAGCCACTCCCAGCAACATAGAGACGCTCCAGAAACCTCTGTAGACTAAAAGTGAAAATTCTGTCACTATTTACTCACCCTCGAGTGATTCCAGACCTGTTTTTTGAGGGAACTTTGACCAGGCTGTTTTGGGTCACCATTGGCTTCCACAGTAGGAAAAACAATATTATGGAAGTCAATGGTGACCCAAACGTCAATTACTACAAAATTCTCGTTTTTGGGCGAACTATTCCTTTAATATTTACAAGGAAAAAAGGGTTAGACTTGAACCGCATCTTGATCTTCGGATCAAGTATGAGGGATCACTTCATTAAAAATATTTTCATATGAACAAACAGAAGAAGAGAGAAATCGAGAGGAGCGGAAAGAAACTGGAAATTGGCATTAGTTACATAAACAACCTTGACCTGAAAATGAACAAGCTTACTTATGGCAGTCTGATAGCTGGTAGTGTTGTAGATCTGGTCAGGGAAAGGAAAGGGGAGAAGATACGCAGGTTTGCATTCCCTCGCGTGTGGCTGATTTTCTAAGGGAAGAACAAGGAGAATTGCCATTACTACTGAGTGAGCTCTAAATCAATTCAGATTTAAAAGAAGTGTTTCATATTCAAGTTGTTTGCTGACTGAGGTTATCTGAACATTTCTTCCATCTCTTTGAACCTTCTGTAGGCCAACAGGTCAGAGCCCTTTGATATTTGTGGCACAGTCTCAACCAGAGCCACACAAGAGGGCTAAATGCCACACTCAGTGAGCACGACTGAGCACTTCACACTTTGCAATATGAAAAAAAAAATGGCTAGTTCATGATTAGGTGTCAACACACAACAGTTTTGACAGCATTTATTGTCCATTAATAATTCACAAAGGTTAAAAAATATTTAATATATGTACAAATGAATACTAACCTAGAAAACAAATGCTGCAAAATAGTTTTGGTCTGTGGAAAATCACAGAAGATCTCTCTAAATGTTTGCCGCACCAAAGCAAATGTAAGAGTTTCTTACCGAACCAAAACTTCCAGAGATCATCATCATCATTCATGATTTCATTAAAGCTACAGCGCCAAAAGAGGCCCTCGTGATGAAAGGTAATGTTCTGGTCTTCGCTAAATTGGTCCTGACCCTGGTTGACCACGACATCACCTTGCTGTGAAGGAGCAGAGAGCAGAGGTCAGAGAGCAACAAACATCTTGTCGTGAAGACAGCGATTTTACAAATTTGAAAACGACTAGAGAGCAGACACTTAAAGACCGGACACCCGCTCTTTATGTGTTTAGATGTACTTTACAAAAAAGCAAGTAAGAACATTATATTACGGAATGCAGAAGTGCTTTGAGTCACTTGACTCGACCCTGCTCGAAAATCCAAATTAAACTGGTGGCCATTAGCCTCTTGACCAGGGACAACGTTTCAAAAATAGCTTGAATGATCTTAGACCAGCTATTGACCAACTAATGACAAGCCTGGCCATCTAGAAATCAGCCACCATCTTCCAAAACACAGCTAAAAGCAGCAATCTTCAAGGAAAGCATGCACAATGTGAATAACAAGTGAGCGCTGCAATTATTCTCCTCAAAAAGTATGTAGACGTACATTTCCATTTAAGCACCACAATCAAAAGATACAGAATTACTATGACAAATAAAAACAGTTCAGCGTCGAGCTTTCCTGCAGACATCAGTCTTTCAGCCTCCAAGCACAATGGTACATCCAAGACACGCTCATGGCAATCTGTCAAAACTATTTTACATTTCGGCAAATTGTTTGTCACAGTTCAAGCTAGTACAAACTCAGTCATACCACTAACGCCCCTATGATACTGACATTTAAGGGTAGACCTTTGGTGATATATCTTTCTAAAAATTATTTCAACCTTGTAAAACAGAGCTCAGGTTATGCACATGTCAGTAACAACTCACTTTTCCCTCCCAATCCTTCACGAGGGAAACCTAATTCACGTATGACTCCCACGAATAGAAAGTGCACTGAGATTCCAGTTTGGTTATTTAGTATTGGTATCACACTACAGCATGTGATAGTCTACACTCAAGCAACTGAGAGACTGTAAATAGTGACGTCTGAGGATGTCATATGACAGTCACTGCTTATAAACCAAAAATGCCCATGAGTGCTTGAGCACGTTGCTTCAGTGAGGATCAAAGAGCAGAAATTTGGTTCAGTTTACACTGAAATCCACTTCGGGAGAGACTTGTTTCATATTTATAAACAGACCATCCCTCAATGCAGTCTTCTGATGAATCAGCTAATATTCGTATCAGTTAAACACTTTTCTCTTTGCCCTAAAGGAGTTGAAACAACACTTCCACTAACCTGCTTAGTAACCGGACCATTTGAATGTGAATTGCAGGTCTCTGTCGCCAAGAGCCAGTAGTCCGTGCCAAAAGAAAAGAGAATGAACAGAGTTGCCAAGGCACCAAAGAGCCCAGCGAAAAATAGTGCCACATGCAACTTCATGATGACAATCTTAGACTGCAACTCTCTCAGCTGTTTACTTCTCGTTAAACAGTCTCTCCTCCTTCCCACATGAAACAGGCACTGAAATGACGTAACTCCTCACAATCTGTGTGAAAAATAGTCTCTTAGTCCAGTTGTGCTCAGCAAGGTGTATAGCGTGTGATCACAAGTGGCCGTACTAGTACTCTTCCGAGCTCTGGTGTCTGTCTGTGTGTGTGTGTGTGTGTCAGTGTCCTCTTCCCTCAGCCGGAGCAGGACCTGGCATTGGGTGGGGAGTGGGCTTCATGACAGCACACTGGAGCAGAGCGGCCCATTGGGCTATTTTGGTCAGTTGAGTGAAGGTGCCTGCTGCCTCTGTCAGAGGAGTGGTTTAAGAATGAGATTTCAGGAGGGAGACGAGTGGACTAAAATAACCCCCCCACAGGACAATCAGCTGAGAGAGGAATGAAAATGAAGACACTAGAGGCCAGCGTTCTCAGTGTTTGTCTCAAATGCCAGCACCAACAGAGAAGTGAACTCTGAAGATGAACCAAAGTTAGTACATGGTATATAGTATTGTATGTACAAATTACTTCACTTATTTGTATTTATCACTTTATGTTTGAAGCAGGCACCTTGCTCCACAAGAACTTTGTTGTACATGTACAATGACAATAAAAAGTGTCCACGTTAATACTAATAGGAATAAATTAAATGTTTAAAAATTTGCAATAATTGCAATAATATTAAATAATACATTTCCCATTCCGCTGACCCCAAAATTTTAGACAGTAGTGCGACTGCTTCCACTTTATAATGTATCGTATGATTCCACTTGAATATAATGACTGAAACCGTCAGTACCTGGAAAACAACGCTCATTATATGTCAAGTGGGGCATTTTGCACCGAGCAGATAAACCTGTGACAACTTACCACTGTGCTGTGAATGAATGCCAGAACCACCGAAGTGAACCTAACTCTATAAAACTGGGCTTTTCCCTAGAGGCCTGCCTTGCTTTGAGCTCGGTTCGAGTGTGAAGGGATATTTAGAAAAAATGCACGAGCTAAAATTAAAAATAATTACAACAGATGTCCATTGATGACTGTGAGCACTGGAGGTCTTCTGTGGTGTAGTAATGACTGTCTGTGGTGCTTCTGCACAGCAGAGGTGGTTTTAGTTCCTTGTGCTGCTAAATTTATCCCTGCGCTTCATCCTGTTATTGAGAAACAACAGTCCTTTTCATATTCAGAGAAAGACAAAGTTAATGCGACTTTACTCTTGATTTGGATTCATTATCTTAAATTAAGCTGTTATATGTTCTGGAATACATAATCAAAAGCATTCCTTTAACACGAGATGTGGGGATGGGTCCATGTGAGTGTGTTTATGTAAACTATATTGGGAACATCACTGTATCAGCTGCACTGGGATGATCGGGTATCTTGGCTTCCCCAAGTCCATACTCAAAGCTGGAGAGGATCTGTAAACAAATAAGGTTTAGCCTTAAAAAGACCGTGACATATATTTGGATTGAGTCGAGCTCACCTACCAGTATAACATGTGGATAATGATAATAAGTACATATTCAAATTCACACACACACACACACACACAAACTGTGAGGTCTGCGGATCAAGGTAGTTGTGAGAAATATAAATAGGACATAATGCAAGTTTTCAAAGGCATGGCATCCACCCTCTCACCCACTCCAGTGACCCACAGTCTGACAGAGAGGAAAGACTGCCAGTAGATGGGGCTGAAGTGTGCAGAGTAAATGACAGACTACAAAGCTGTATGGTACCAAACACAATAAATTAAAGAAATATATCATTTAAATTATTATACAGAATATCACATTGGACAGACACAGTATGCTCCATCCTCCAAATGAAAGAATTAGAAAATGGATTAGGTTTTTATATTTAAACATTAATATATATATATATATATATATATATATATATATATATATATATATATATATATATATATATATATATATATATATATATATTTTTTTTTTATTATTATTTTTGTTATTTTACAAACTTGGTACTTGAAGTACTGGAAATTCAATTAATACATAATCACTCAGCAGGGGACTACAAATCTTGATTGAAACTGTATTATAGCACATATACATACATATATATATATATATATATACACACACACACACACACACACACACACACACACATTAAAATGTATTAATTTGTTAAAAATAGTATATATATATATATATATATATATATATATATATATATATATATATATATATATATATATATATATTTCAATGTAAAACTGTTCAATAGTAGCAGCAATATCAAAGAAACAAAATAAAGAAAACAATAACTGAGCTAAGTTAACATAACATTAACAGATGCAAGTGGTATTTTATATTATTTTGACGCTTTGATGTTATTTTATGCAACTGACATATAAATGAATCATGCGGATGAAAGTTATGGAGTTAAACAAAACATTAAACATCACGAACTCACTTATGCTTGCCTTGTTTTCCCACCCAAAAAATTACGTCCCTAGTTTCTGTAGGACCTTCTGTAGGTTACCAATTCTTACCTCATATTATTAAGGTGCCTCGCTTAAAAGATTTCCACTTTATTTGAGAAACGTGGGAAATACACACATTTATTATAAATGCTTAATTTTAGAAAACGGCCAGGTAAAACCAGCTGCACCTCACTCTCAGTTCAAACAGGCCGCGTCTGTCTGCTGGACGCGTTCACTGGACCCTACCATAAACAGGGGCTCCTCTACTTCATGTAAACCACTTTTAGCATTTTTAGCGGGTGAAAACCCGCCCATTCGTGCGCACGAAATTAATTGCATCCGCTTAAAAAGCGATTAAACGCAAGCAGCCGTGCATACTAGTAATTTCCAGGAGGATGTTTCTCTCGCAAGACAAGTCGCGCCGCTTTTAAAGAGACAGATGGTCTAAACCTCGAGCCGTCTCGCGGAGAACAACATAGCAACGCCGTCGGCCGCTTCCGCATTGAATGCACTAGTCTCCGTCAATGCGGGAGAATGAATAACTCTAAATGCGCCATTGACCACAAACGACGGAGACCGACGCGGATCATACGATGCATCTACGTGGTGGGGTTCATGGTGAGCGTGCTGTTTTGTGTTTGGAGAGGGTCGCAGTGACACCTCGGTTTGAGCCGCTGTCAGCGGGTTCACGCGCATCCGACGCCTGTGGCGCGCACGTGATTCATACGTTCAGGATGGCATATGAAATAGTAATCGTACGCTGTAGTAATTGTGCTGTGAGAGTATTGTTCGCAAGAGCTCGCCGATAACGATGTTTTGTCTAACACGTGACCACTCAGGCCAGATGTTCCTGATTTTTTGGCAACTCGTTATTTTGCATCAGTGGGAATCTTTCGTCCCGTCTGTGGGTTTTGGCAACACCCGCGAGGAAGAACGTATCGTCTTGCCTCTTCTTTCCCTTTCAGACGCTTCCTGGCTGTAATTCACTGCTAGTTTTTCGGTAGATTCAAAGTTTCGTGCTAATAGAAAGCGCCGTGACACTGGACTGAGGCACGGTGTGACTTCAATCAAGTCCTTGCCCTGGCATGACTGCGTATAACAATCCTGACAAACAAGCTCAGTGGTTTACGGCTTTTGTTTTTGTTTTAGTCTGACATTTGGCATTTGCTTTTACAAAGCACTCTAATATTATTTGTTTCAAATAAAAGTGTTTTTTTTATGCTGTCGTGAAGTATATTTTCACCGATTAGGCTGTTTTATCTTTGGAACACTTTTAATTTTAGTTTTAATTTATTGATTTATTTATTTAAATCAAAAATCAAGTGGTGAACTCCATTTTAGAATAATGTTTTAAATGTCAGTGGAGTGTTTAAAATGCACATATGTCTGTTCTGCAGTTCAGGATTCATTTAATTAAATACCTCTCGTGGTAAATCTGCTGTAAAGTGATTTGACTCTAATGCTTATACAGTATGTTACAATCGGAAAAAAGCTAGAAATCTGATTGTTAAGCAGAGTTTGCTTTGCTAACGTGTAAATCAATTTTGTGTGTGTTTTCAGGACCTCTTTGGGGTCAGTATGATCATCCCTTTGCTGAGTCATCATGTGAAGTCGCTAGGAGCAAGTCCTACAGTAGCTGGGATTGTAGGTCAGTCTCTGTTGTTGTTACATTTATAAGTAGCCATCACAGAGTATTAATAACATATTAACTATTAACAACATTGATTAGAAAATTGTTGGCTCTTTATTAAAACTATTGCATACTACAAACTTATGAAAATTATCTTCTTTTGGTGTGATCCAGAAAAAAAGCTCATAATTAAGTATATTAAGCCTATATTATAAGACTATATACTATTTATTAATGGGTGAAGAACCATCACCATGCCATCCACTTTTAGACTCCTGTGAATATTAGATTTTACTAGACAGCGCTGTTTTTAATGCAAATAGACAATATTTTAAAAGTATTTTTAAAGTTTAAAACACGTTTAACATGTTCAATAAATAGTTTGATTAATAATCAGTTATGAATTCTTCTGGCAAGTAAAGTCAGTTTGACCGGCTAGATTGCACGTCACAGGTTTGCATTAATCAGTATTTTTTACGACATTTCACGATGGTTTCAAATGCACAAAATCAGTCTTCAGCATCCATTAGCACATAGTTTGCCACATCAGTACTGGTTAACATGGGCTCATTCTCTCATAAGAATGTTGGAGGGTGCACAAAATTAATTCAGCGCATGCTACTTTCAACAGCATCACTGTCGATGTGCTTTTCCTACTCTTTCGGTCGACAGATGACTTCATTGCCGGCGGATTGTCATTTTTAGACAAGAATGTCTTTAAAAACACCAGAACATTGCCTGCGCCTCGTCTCTGATTAAAAGGGCTGCTTGCATATGGCCCATAATGTCAATGGAAATCACCGGTTCAATAGATATTTTTACTGATTTCGTGAGGCCGGTGGCTTAGATTGCGATCTTGTTACATCAACAGTTTGATTGTGAAACTAAAACTAGTGATTAATTAATTTAGTAATATTAGTGATGATAAATAAAAAAGTCTGTCATCCATTGTTACAGGATCTACATATGGAGTATTACAACTCTTCTCTAGTACTGTGGTGGTAAGTAAGGATTTTTATTTATTTATTTTTTTAAGCGAGCAGCATTTGCTGCTGTGATATGATTATCAATTTGCTGCTCTCAATTTAATAATTCATGTTTACTTCATCCGATCTGTCTCCATGGAGAACGAAGCAAGTATGGCGGTAATTGTTTATTAGAATTAACATCGCGGGGAGCCTCAAACTGCAGATTGGTCTCGTCTCACGGCTAGAGTGTGTTACTGTAATAATTAGTCGTCGTGTTACCACTGACGAACACACCGACACACACGTATTTAAACTGGTTAAAGACCGAGGGGTCACGGGGCTAGTTAAGAAGTGAAGGAGATGTTTGTCTTCCCTTGGATGTCAAGTTTGGAGACGGCAGACAGGAACAGTGAACCTCTATGACGAGCCTGTAGGCCAGAAACAGAGAACATAGTAAATCCAATTTAAGCTTTTATTGCATTACACCAGCGTGCAGTGTCTGCAGAGTGTGTGTGTGTGTGTGTGTCATGCTTCAGTCTAATGAGCGCTGGTGTGGAGATGCCTGCAGTGCTTGCCTCGGGGCCTGCGCTGTTTGATTTGTCAGGTCCGATCTGTCTGCCTGTAGGCTATAAACTGTAGCTTTTTTCACAGAGACATTCTTTCCTTTAATAAATGAGTAAGATTCTTATTTAAAGGTTGTGGAATTAACGTCAGACAGAAAATGTCCCACCACCTGACAGATATCACCGAAATTGGTTTCCTGTCACATCTGTGAAAAGCACTAGATTCTCCGTACAACAAAAAAATGAGCTGATACATGTCAGTCATTTTTAAAGCTTTCGTTTTGCTGACATGGAAGGAAGGCAGGGTTTTGGAGGGAGCCGTTTTGCTAAGCTTGGCTGTTTCGGTAAGCTTAGGCTAGGGTAGCTCTCCGGCAAAACAGCTAGCATTGCTTATAGCATCTTTATATGGTTAAATGTTATGTAAAAAAAAATCTCACAAGATTGTGTATTTGTTGCTATTACCATTGTGACGGAGGAGTACACTTTAGCATACTTTTAATGTTAAATGTTTATATTATTACTAAATGCAATTGGCTAAAATTGAGTGCATGTTGACACACCCAAATAAGAATTACATGCATAGACTTATTTCTATTGACTGTGAAATACTCCTTTCTATTGAAAAAATGCACTTGTAATTACACATTTGGCATAACTTAGCATGTAAAAAAAACACTTTTTAAAATAAATGTACCTCTATAAAACATTATTTTTAAAATATTATTAAAAACCTAAGGATTTAACATGTAAAACCTTTAATCTGACACACTTTTTTTTTTTTTTTTTTCAACACTATTAATATTTTTGGAATAAGCTAACTTTTAGGCATTTAATTGTCTCTTAAGTGTTGTATTCTCCGATCGGCAGGGAAGTTGGAGTGATGTGGTAGGGAGACGTCATTCACTACTGACGTGCCTTTTGCTCAGTGCCTTTGGATATGGCCTGCTGGGTCTGTCCACCAGTATTGCACTCTTCGTGCTGGCCAGGATACCAGTGGGTAAGTAGTGGCGTACTTTGGTTCTTGTAGCAAATGAGTGCATGCAGCATTAATGAAATGATTCTCTTCCCTCTTTTAAAGGGCTCTTTAAACACTCCCTGTCTATCTGCCGAGCGCTCCTGTCAGATCTTGTGTCGGAGAAAGACCGGCCTCTAGTGATGGGCCACTTTAATGCAGCCTCAAGCGTGGGATTCATCCTGGGACCCGTGGTGGGTGGATATCTCACTGAACATGAGGGCGGTTTTTACATGTCCTCATTCGTCTGTGCCGCCATTTTCATTCTGAATGCAGGTGAGCAAGATTGATAGTAGTTACGTGCATCAAAAGAGAAGGAGCTTTTTCCTACAGACAGGTATAGATATACCTGATGTTTTGATACCTGACTCAATAAAGGGATAGCTTATTGTTTACTTATTGAGTAAATCCAAAACCACATGCCTTTCTTTCACTGGATCCAAAAGGAAAAAAGACTGTTTGCCATGCACTAAATGATGTGGACTATTTGTCTACCTAATATTATATACTCTGCAAGTACTGTATGTTTAAAAATACAGTTCACATTCAGTACAATTAAGTGCACTATTTTTACACAACCGATCCCTCATCCATTGCCAACTTATCCAAATGTCATCTTCTCAGGTTTGGTCTGGCTGTTACCTTGGAGTGAGACGCTAAATCACCGTATCGATGCAAACGCTAACAGTAAAACCAAACCCAGCAAATCCTACGATGAGTTGAAGAACTCAGTCCAGCAGAACTGCTCTGACAAAAACCACCATGCTAATGCATCAGCAGTCCACAGTCAAACGAACGGAGGCTGGGGCTGGAGGGACATGTCGGTCGTCTGGAGACAGCTGACCTCGGTGTGGATACGGATCCGCATGGTGGCGTCCTCCGATATGTGGGACGTGTTCCTGGTGCGTCTTCTGATGGCCGTCTCCATAATGCTGTACTACAGTAACTTCTCCTTAGCCATGGAGGAGCGTTTTCAACTCAAACCCAAGGTGACCGGTTATTTGATCAGCTACAGCAGTATGTTGGGGGCCCTTGCTGGCTGTTTGGTGGGACCCGTCACACACCTCTACGGCAACAACATGTCTGCTTTGTTGTTACACTCCACCGCCCTCACTTGCACGCTGATCTTCCTGTATGCCACGGCGCCGAACGTCTGGCAGGTCCTGCTCACTTCCACGTTCTTTGCCATCTCTACCACTATCGGACGCACTTGCATCACAGACTTAGAGCTGCAGCGTCGGGGAGCCCAAGCTAGCGGGACGTTAATCGGAGCGGGACAGTCGGTCACCGCTGTGGGACGGGTCCTAGCTCCACTGCTGTCTGGTCTGGCTCAAGAAGTCAGCCCCTGTGGACCTCCTAGTTTGGGCGTTGTGCTGGGACTGCTAGCTGTGGGGGTGCTATTCATGAGGACTCCTAAATGGGACAGTAAGACAAAGGTTAAAGACAAGAGTCCCAAACAATGAGGTGAAAACCACTCGGAGTGACAAAAGACGAAAGATTGTGGTGGCAGCTGTCTTTTTTTTTTTTTCCTCTCAGGTGATGTGGTGAATTTTTGGGAGAATGTGGGGGTTTGGATCTTTATAACGGCTACTAAATGTGAGACGCCCATCTGTAAAATGAAAGAGAGCAACCGCCTGTGCAAATGCAGACTTTACGGAGTCTGATGCAAAGTCTAGTGAGATGAATGTTCATATCAGAACATTTTGCTGTTACAGTGGCAGAACTATCACCAGAAGTGGGACATTCATTGTTGAGATACTTTTATTTGTTGTATTAAAGTGTTCTGTATGTTGATTTTATGTTTACTGGCCAAATTCCGACTATATAAGTCACATAAACAAGAAAGGTAAGGCTGATGTGCTTCCAAGAAAACTGTTTAACATTTTGGGCAGGAGGAATGTAACTATGCGATTGAGTTTTTACCTCACTGTGGCATTGATATTTCTTTAACCACTATTTATCATTGGTGCACTTCATAATACTGACTTCACACAGTTGCCCCAAATGCTAGCAATAATGTTTTTGATAAAACTGTAAAAAAAAGCAAAAAAACAAACACTACTGTTCGAAATCAAGTTTGGAGTCAGTAAGATTTTATTTATTTATTTTTTAAAAAAGTATATTTATTATTATATTGATTAGAAGTGACAGTAAAGACATTGTTACAAAAATGTATTTCAAATTAATGCAATTTTTTTTTCCACCAATAGGCTGCACAACTGTTTTCAACAATGATAATAATGTTTATTTAACAGCCAATCAGCATATTAAAATTATATACGAAATTTAATTACTTGATTTTTAAATAGTTTTTATTTTAAATTGTTATTTAAATTGTAGTAATATTTCATTCAACATTACTGTTTTTAATGTATTTTGATCAACTAAATGCAGTCTTGGTGTGTATAAGCGAGCTATTAAAAAAAACACAACAACCACATTATAAAATATTACTGACACCAAACATTTGTTGTCTATGTGCGGGAAATGTTATCTTATTTTTATTATCGTCTGAATCGATCTATGTATTTACAATTATTATTTTAAATGTAGGGTTTTTTGTTACCGTCAGAAATACCAAGTTCATGTTTAAGTATCACACAGATTTTTGTGTAAGAACGCAATACTTTATTTTAATAAAAGAAGCTTGAGCATACACAAAATCCTGCTGTTGTTATTTTTTTATAGTTCATTTTAAGAGTATGCACTGCATTCCTGAGAAAAATTATCTCACACCGATTGTTCTGATAATATATTATACTTTCATATTTATGTATATTTTACAGCAAGATTAATACAAAATTAATGTTATGTGTGTATATATATATAGAAATTGAACTCCCATGAATTAATTGCTTATAATGTGGAAAGAAATATTTTAGTTTCCTTTGCAATTTTTTATTTATCTGTAAAACATATAAATGCACCCAATTTATCCAATATCATCAAAATGTAACATTAATATATACTGAACATTGCGATTTCTGATAGCTGTAGTGTCATAAAAAGATTTTAGTGTAAAGTTCTTACATTTTGCGACTAGTATATCTAGTACATTCTAGTATCTAGTCTTTTTAGTGTTTATGTGTTTCTTGCAAAGTGGTGAGATCAACTGCACAAGTCATAGTGCCCCAGCACTACAGTGAACTCATTTGTCCCATGGTTTCTGTGGCAGTCAGCGTGGTCTCCTCATCAAAGAGTGCTGCACATCACTGCTGTGCTGCGGTTCCTGTACCCAGCCACGTAGAGACGACCGTGATTGCTGCTCCTCACCCTCGCAGTCGTCATCACTATAGTTTCTAGACGAGCCAGGAGGCAGACGTGAGGTCAGAAGTCCAGGACGGCTGACCTTTGACCCCAGGTGTGACCTCCCGTAGCCTCTATGCTCCTCCTTCTGTTCACTTCCTGTCTTGACTTCCTTCAGAGTGCTTAACGGCCTGAGAGGCATCGCTGCTTTGCATGACATTCTATGTGGACGCCTGTTTGACGGGCAGTCGAGCTCCGATTCATCATCTCCTGCAAAGACAAGGGCACAGAGTACTACATTAATGTCAATATATGTTGAGTTATGAAATAACTCAACATACGTTGAGTTATGAAATCATCAGCGCATTATTTAAAACTCCCACTAGATGGCATGACAAATGCAGTAGCCATACACACAACCACATCTAAAGAACAAACTGTTCTTGAACTTTCCATGTTCCCCCAAATGAAAAAAAAAAAAAAAAAAATGAACTACAATAATACAAGCAGAATTAAGTAGCAGTGCATTCCCTCACCGGTGTGTACGAGCCTCGCTGGAGGAAATCCAGAGTTCAGACTCCCGCCCGTGGGCAGAGAGAAATACTTCTGGGACATTTTTGCAGCATTCTGGTAGAAAAAGAGCAAGGAAGGGGTATATATGTGACCCTGAACCAAGTTTTCCAAAATAACTCCATGGAACATGATTTTTAGTTAATATCCTAATTATTTTTGGCTTAAAAGAAAAATCAATAATTTTGATCCATACAATATATTTTTGCCAAATGCTACCCCAGTGACTTAAGACCAGGCTCACATATATAGATCATTATGTGTGACTTTGTGTTCTTATTTTAGAGAGCATTCTTTTTTTTGTCTTATATCAGTATAAATAAGTGTAAATAAGTGCTCTCATTTTTGTACATTAGTATTACATACAGTGCCGTGGAAGCTTCCAGCTCTGAAGCTGCGTCGTAAGCTTGTGTGGCGTCTCATCAGGATCTCCCTGGCTGTCATCTCATTGGGTAATGTGTGCTTATTAGTGTAAGACACTGTCTGTGAAGTATAGCGGATAGAAACATAGATAACAAAATGTGAAATATCACAAGGGACATTAGAAGCAACAAAATACACATGAAAGATTTCAATACATCACCAGTTCAAATACTAAATAATAAGAGATTAACCTTTCCTATAAAACAAATAGTAGTCTTTGTTCAGTGCAAGATTACTAGCTTCTGGGCCCCACGCTGGAGGGAAAAAATTATACTTTGGGCCATTTTATACAAACCCACAGTAATTAATGCAGTCATTATTATAGAGAATACTATTTAATCATAGACAACTCTTTTTTTTGACAAACTGAACAAAATCATTTAGATTAGTCTAATATCAAAACACACTTTCCAGTAAAAAAAAACATTAATTTCTTAAAGGAATAGTTCACCAAAACCCAGACTGTTTTGGGTCACCATTGTCTCCTATAGTATTTTTTTCCAACTATGGAAGTCTATGGTGACCCAAAACAGCCTGATTAAAAACTTTCTTCAAAATATCTTCCTTTGTGTTCAACAGAACAAAGAAATTCATACAGATTTGGAACGACTCGAGGATGAGTAAATGAAGACAGAATTTTCATTTTTAGGTGAACTATTCCTTGAACTAATTTCTTTGTATTGAACATTTGACTTTTTTTGTTGGAGTTTGTTTAGTTTCTTCCAGCAGTTCCTCTATTATAATTTCAGGACTCACTCATTTTGTCATAACTCACCCTCTGTCTGATCTTGTACATGTTCTTTGATAAGAGTTCATGCATATTTGTCACATCAGACGACAAGAACTTCCTCCTGGACTTGAAGGCAATCTTTCTTTCTTCACTATAGCAAAAGACAAACAGAAATCAACAGGAAGCGAATGTAATGCTACAGTGACCTCAGACCTTTACTGAAATGACTCTTGTATAAATGTAAGCTAAATTCAGCTAAAAACATTTCAGATAGTCTCAGAGATTTCTGAGAAGAGGAGGAGACGTACTGCATTGAAAGTAAAGAGGGGGCAGCGCTGATGTCTCCGGACATTTGGTCCAGTATCTCCACGGCGTTCTGAAGCTCCAGTTTCTTATACAGAGACACAATGCTCGACTCGGGACGATTATCACGGATTAAAATCTTGCGAATGATCCGGTTATTAAACTTCATGAACCTGGCAACCAAACAAATGGATGAGTCTCAAAATCAATACCACAGCAGATAAGAGAGTGCACAGGATTTCGGATGTTGATATTTAACTCCCACGTGTAAACCGACTCGAAATAAATGTTCTTTATCCATTCAGATCTTTTTCCAAAATGAACCAAAACAAAAGAAACCTATTAGGTTACAGCTGTGGTAGTATCTAACAGTCTTTATTTGTGGCAAGTTCACTGAAGCCTGTGTCTGATTGGGAAACACATGATCACGCGACAGAGCGGTAAGACCAGTATAACCGGTGGAGTGTTTTGGGACACTAATGAAGTGATAATAGAGGAAACATGATAAACTGGAAACATGAAACTAAAACACTTCCAAGCCGTTGTCAGCAGATAACTAATTTTCCACTGAAAAAAAGCTGTGTATAGCGAAAGAAATTATATTAGGTAGCCTCACCTGTGTACTTACATTTCATATTTATTTGGTACAATTCACTTATTGTGTACATACATGTTTTTACATTGTACATATAGGTAAAATACTGTAATTACATCTGTAATTAATTTGTGTAATTACATTTATAATTACATCGTTGACCCAACCCTTATGCCTTAACCTACCCATCCCACCAAACCCGTCCGTAACCTTACCCATATCTCACCTCAACAGCAGCAAAAGTGTTTTGCAATACAATATGAACACAAGTACATTGGACTTATTTTTTGATGTAAGTATATAGTAAATGAGGCACCTAATATAAAGTGTGACCCAAAAAATAACTAAGATGAAAGAGTCTCCTACTTGTCTTTCCAGTAGTAGTGACCCCATTGTCCACAAAGATCTTCTATACCAGCAACAGTGTGCTCCATTAACTAAAACAGAGCAACTGATTAAGCATGTTACTATATTATTACTAAATAAATGAAACCACTGAAGACATACCCTTTTGTGAATCTCTACATTGATGGTCTCCAGGTTTCTGTTTGTCTTACGAACATTCATTAATTTTAGAAGGGGTCTTATAGTAATACCCTGCGAAGAGAAATAATATTTGGATACTGGACACTACTAAATCAAAATTAAAAAAGCATTAATACTTTAATTAACACTTCAGGATGAAGCACTAAATTAATCAAAAGTGACATGGAAGACATTTATCATGTCATAAATTATTTGTGTTTTAAATAAATGCTGTTTTTGAGCTTCATCTAAAGAATCCTGGAAAATATATCACAGTTTCCACAAAAAATGTATTAATAAATATATTTATCAAAGAAAAAAATAATATTTAAAATAATATTTAAAAATACTAAAACATGTTGTTAAAGTAAAATACGTTTTGTTTTTTTTTTTTTAAATAAAACACTAAATCTAATATTTAAATATTTAAAAAATCTAATATTTCCCAATATTGCTATATTCATCAAATATATGCAGTCCTGGTGAACATTTTTACATTTTAAAACTTTTGACAGTTAGTGTAGAATTTAAAAATTGTATTAATAATTTATTAATTAATAGTTGAATGAAGAGCAAAGCTCATTTGAGCTCAATGGAGCACAACAGAGAAGAAGTTGAAGCATCTAGGTGAATCAGCTACCAATGACTTGTTGCATCAACAGTCTAGCTCTAGTTATAAGAAACTGCATCCTGTAAAGATGATTCATAAAAAGGAATTGATTCTTGGCTAGTTCACACACAACCACTCCTAAAGCAAGACTCATGCCCTCTTGTGAGAAGGCGTACAGTACCTGAATGAACACTGTAAAGAGGATGACGACAATCGTGCCTGTGATGAACAGCTTCTTGCGACCAACGCTGTCTGGGAGAGTGAAGGCCAAGGCAAAGGACACAGCTCCTCTCAGCCCGCTATAGGCCAAACCAAACTGATCCTTGAAGTTGAAAGGAATCGTGCGGAAGGGGTTAATGATCTGCGTTAGGACCAGGATGCCTAAAGGAAAAAGAAATATGTTACATTTTGTCAATAACACAAATAATTTTGTCATTTAACAATAATAAAGATTTTTTATTATTATTTATATCCTATTATAGCTCTACACTATTATAGTTTATATTAGCAATGTTGATTTTACCAGCTTCATCTTTAGGCCAGTAGTCTTTAAGTCTTTCCTTATCAGCCGAGTTGAGTCTTAACATTTGTTCATTCAAAAGGCTGATACTTGCAACAAAAAACGATACTGGCTGCATCCGAAATGCAATACCTCCCTTCTATATCTATCACTTACACATGGATGCTGTTTGTTGACTTCAGCTCAGCATTCAACACTGTCATACCCTCTAAGTTAATTACCAAACTGGGTTATGGACTTCCTGACCAACAGACCTCAGGCCACATCTGCTCCACTACTGTCACTCTCAACACTGGCGTACCACAAGGCTGTGTGCTGAGCTCCTTCCTCTACTCCCTCTTCACCCACGACAGCAGGCCTGTGTTTGGATCTAACTCCATCATCAAGTTTGCAGACGATACTATGGTGATCGGTCTCATCAGCAACAACGATGAGACTGCCTACAGGGAGGAGGTCCACCATCTGGCCACGTGGTGCAAAGACAATAATCTGCTCCTTAACACCACCAAAACCAAGGAGCTCATTGTGGACTTCAGGAAGGTGAGAAGAGGCACAGATGATCCACATTAATGGGATCGCTGTTGAGCCAGTCTCATGCAGCAAGTTCCTGGGAACCCACATCTCTGAAGACCTGTCCTGGACCACCAACACCTCCAGCCTGGTCAAGAAAGCTCACCAGCGTCTTTTCTTCCTGAGGAAACTTAAGAAGAACCAGCTGTCCTCAGCCATCCTGGTGAACTTCTATCGCTGCACAATAGAGAGCATCCTAACGAACTGTGTCACAGTCTGGTATGGGAACTGCTCTGTTGCTGAGCGTAAGGCACTGCAGCGGGTGGTGAAAACTGCCCAACGCATCACAGGATCTCCACTTCCATCCATTGAGGAGATCCAGAAGAGACACTGTTTGATTCGAACACGCAGTATTCTTAAGGACTCCTCTCACATTGCCCACAAACTGTTTTCCCTCCTGCCATCCAGCAGGCGATTCAGATTCCCCCGGACTAGAACAAGTAGACTGAGGAACAGCTTTTTTACCAGAGCTGTCTCACTACTGAATTCTGCCCCCCACTGATTTCCACCCCACCACATTAAAAAAATAAAAATAATTGCACTGTTTAACATTCATTGCACTCCACTGTAAGTATCTATTGTAAATGTATGTACATATCCATTGTACATACTCTTGTAAATTTGGTTAGACCTAAACTGCATTTTGTTACCTTGTACTTGTACATGTGTACTTGTACTTGTACTTGTAAAGTTGAATCTAATCTAATCTATATAATAGGCAAAAAACTGTATGTGGCAAAGGTATGTGGAATTTACAGTACAAATACAACTTCTGAAATTCATACTACACACATTTATATTATAATAACAATACTTACTTTAGTAATTACTTATTCAAAGTACCTACTCAAGAGAGTATGTACTCGAGTATGTGATTTCAGATGTGTATTTATAATTTTGTATCAATGGTGGAGCAAAAATGGGCAAACTAACCAGCAATATTGTGCCCATTTAAGTAACTGTCCCACTTTATATTAGGTGACCTTAACTACTGCGTACTTAATAATTTGATACAATGCACTTTTTCGGTATATACATGTTTTACATTGTACTAATATTTTTTTAAATGCTTGATGTAATTACATTTGTAACGTTTGTAATCACATTTATAATTACACTGTTGACCCATCCCTTATACCTTAACCCACACTTAAATCTACCCATACCACCAAACCTGTCCCTAAACTTACCCGTATCCCACATCAAGGGCTTTGCAATACAATATGAACACAACAAGTACTTATTTTTTGATGCAAGTACGTATTAGTAAAAGCCACCAAATATAAAGTGTGGCATAAGGTACTATTCTTGTTTGCTGGATTTATGTTTAACTGCATTATTGCACTTGAAATCATGCCTTTTTGCATTAGAACTGACAACAATCTAAAAAAATAAATCTTCCTTTAGTAATTTGAGAATTCGTTATACTTATAGTCCCATACCAAGGACTCTCCAAAGAAGAGCAAACAGCAGAGTAAAGAGGATGTAGCCCCAGTTCCACTCGTGCTCCGTTGTTATGGTAACAACACCCAGAAAGAAGAAGATCAGAGTTTCCGACATGCTTCCAATCATCTTAATGACATGCCGAACAGTAGTACAGGAGTGCTGGGATACATTCTCCTCAACGTAATACTTCATAGTCAAGGCACAGACTACAATACTGTAGGAACAGAAACACAACATTCAGGAAAAGCCAAAACAGTGCCAATTCATTTTTGTTTTTATTTTCTTCAAAAATGCAGTTAGGAGCGTACGCCATGATGCTGGAGACGGCAAGGAGCTCAGCTATGAGGTAGACCAGGTAGCTGTACAGGAAGATGATTAGAGGCTCGATCTCTCGCACTTTTCCTGTAAAACGTGTGGTGAAGGCTGCCATGAAGCCGAACACCACGCCGAAAATCATTCCACCTAAACCCACCACAAAAAATCGACCTATGTTCAGAAAAACTAATCCGGCTTCAACCACCTCCACTGCTGCTACATGACTGAAAAGTTTATAGAGCACCTGAAACAGACAGTGAGAACTTATACATAAATGATACACAATCCGGGCTGCGTTTCCAAAAAGTGTTGAAACCTAAATTGTTCGTAGCTCCATTAGGGTCAATGGGCTTACGATGCTTTTGGTAAACGCAGCCCTGATTCACAAAATAACACAAAAGTAAGACAAATATATGCCAAGTTAATTTTGCAGAGTAGGCTATATTTGAAGTCGTTACACAAAATCAGTGCGCTTATAAGGAGTTTACCTCTCTATTGTTGAACATCAGAGTTTCTGCGTCAATGCAATGTGTGCTGTAGTTGTGAAACTTTTAGGAATCTTATTCAAGATGCAGATGATCTTATCCCCAGCGAACAATATTTAAACAGCCTTTTTACCACATGCTCAACATTTTTAATTCATTGAGCTCATATATTCACATACTCATAAAGCTCATATACTACTCACACAGTGAGGATCACAGTATGAGGATCATTTGCGCTCACGTATTACTCACCTGGTGAGGATTATTAATAACTGGGTTATTTATACACATTGTGTTTACCGTGTACCATTGTGTTTCTGCTCGTATCAAATGACTGGCTTGTGCTGAGTTTTGGATTTCAATAATCTGTTTCTAGGGCAATATTTGAAAGGAGATTCTATACAAGTGACTTTCTATTGAAACTAATTGTGATACTTGTGATAAGTTTAACAATTAACTTGTCTGCCTGCTTTTTCAAAGTTACAGTGTCTTCAAAACAGTTCTTGATCAAAGAACATTTCTGACTGATGCACAAAGTAATTGCAAGTTTCAAGCATTTTTTGATTTGAGAGAGTATGGCAATATATAAGTCTCATTCTCTCCTTTCCTATATATTTATTTATTTATTTAAAAGTTATTTATTGGCATTGATGTTCCCATTAATAACTTTTAACATCCATAGAATCTTTCAAGTGCTTAAAATGATATTAATAGAATGCTTCAAAATATTCAAATGTTTTTCATACTATGAAAAAAACGTGCATCACTCAAACAAAACCTGAAACATTTATCCCTTGGTTTTGTGCATCTAGAAACCCCTCACACCACTTACCACAGTGAGAGCATCGTTGAACAGGCACTCTCCAAATATCACAATGTAGAGCTGCTCATGGACGCTGATGTCCTCAAACACAGTGAGAACAGCCACCGGTTCCACGGCTGAGATGATGGAGGCGAAGAGGAAGTTCTCCTGCAGGGTAATGTCCTGCACACCAAACGCCTCGATCTGGCAGATGGCAAACAGAGAGATGCCAATGCCGACAGAATTCCACAAGGTGCCGACCACAGCGAACCACAGCACCGTGCCGAAGTTCTCAAAGAAGGGCCGAGTGGGCATGAAGTAGCCCGAGTCTAGAACAATGAGTGGCAACATATAGAGGAAAAAGGCGTCGGAGGTGAGCACCGCTGGAGGCTTCTCGTGCAACGAGTGCATGACGCCCCCGACTATGAGACCGATGGAGATCAGCAAACATGACTCTGGCACCCAGACCGTGATCTTATGGTAAACATTGAAACCTATTCAGAAAAAAACAATACTTGTTACTTGGTGTTAATGTGCGTGTGTGCATGTCTGTGCCCTGTTCATTCATCCTTAAATCTAATTTACTTCATCTATTTCCCACGTTTCTAGTAGGCCTAGTCTGTAACTTTTGTAACATTTTTTTGATTTTAAATTAACTATAGAATAAAGTGACCTTTTTGACTTAATTCAATAAACATTACAAAACGCTTCAATTTATTCCAAACGCGGCATCTACTTTCTCTGAGTGAGTGACTTCTTTTGAGTCGATTCTGTTCAAATAATTAATCAAACCAGTTCGCCAATCAATTTTGAATGATTTGTTCAGTGTAAAAGCTGATAAATATTCTGGTTCGCATCTCTAAAAAAATTACATATCATTACATAAATTGCATTACTCTTTGCAAACTCTTTCTAATCTAAATAAAGATATCCAGTATATTGCTTGAGTAGTTTTTTATCTGATACTTTTTTTCAGACTGATACTTTTACTTGAGTACAGTTTGGGGTACTCTACCCACCTCTGGCCATGTTATACAAGTAAAAAAGCTGTTGCTTTTTAAGCAAAAAATGTTGCTGAAACAATCTGCTTCATAAAGTGTTTCATAAACAAATACGATACCTAGTACTGGACTACTTAGTAATTAAAACAGTTAGGAATACTAGTTACTTCAAAAAAAATGACTAAGGTGGTCTAAAAGAACACATATTTTTACATAAAATAATATTTTCTTATGCTCTATACTTTTTTACGCAAATACTAATACATTTTTATTGTAATTCACTCTGTTTTAGTTAGGTGTTTTTCAGTTAGGCTATTGTTTTTTAACCTAAACTAAATAACCCAAATTAAGTGGGATTGAGATTAACTGGAATGCACAGTGAAAAAACAACAACAACAGTTTTTAAAAATTGTTAACAACGTAGTTATCTGTTTCTACAAATGTTTTTTTTTTTTGTTAACACACCTTGTCATAGACTGTATAATCGCTTACCTATTTTGGCGAAGGACGCAAGCAGCACCCATACAGTAACCTCGAAGGGGATCTGAATGCGGGGGTAATTCAGTGTAAACACCGCCTGGGTGCTTTCATCTGGGTCGGGCTCAGGATCAGTCTCCTGCATCGGGCTCCAAGGAGGACGTTTAGACGGAGAAGTGGAAACATAGACGTTTGCTCCGTGTCCAAGAGATGCAACGCAAATTACGCACAAAATCAAAAAGTTAAAACGCGCCCTTCCATTAAAGTTAAGCATCATATTTTCTCAGAGTGCATGCATGTATACCAGAAGCTGACATAAAAACTGACTATGTGAAGAATTAAAAATACATTTTAAAAGTGTTCCCTTCATCTAATCGTGGCACTCTCTTGAGTAGGGTCTGTTTCGACGGGCAGGTGTGTGGTACGCCTGGTCCTTCCCTTTCAATTAGTTTCGCTTCCTGTAGGTAACCTGTTCCTCTCCGACATAACAAACAGTTCAGAAGTAATATTTCTACGAAGAGGTTTAAGGAGCATTGGGTTCAGAATGAGTTATTACTATTTTATGTTTGTAATGTTATCAGTAGTGGAAAAAAATACTCATTTTTTACATTTAATGTTATTACTTATATATACAGTATATATATATATATATATATATATATATATATATATATATATATATATATATACAGTAGATTTTCTAATGCTTGTGACCACTAGCAGGACTATGTTATACACTGACCACTGAATTTGACAATAATGCAGTGATGATAATCTCGGACATGTGAGAAAACCTACATAATTTAAACTATCACTTCTATATCAGTGCTTACTAAATAACTGTGATATTGACATAATCCTTCTTTACGGAAAGATAACGTTCGCTTCCGGTTTGTAGAACGTTATAATAACGTTGTTCTAACGTTAACTTATTTAATTACTTTTAAGTACAAAAGCCAGACAAATTACTTGAGATATATCATCTGGTCGATGTCTTGAGGTGTGGCAACTACAGTCTACAGTAGTACGGCTTTACTGAATGTAAATTTTGTTGAAGTGCTCTAGGCTGACGATACACTGGGCAACTTTTTGAGCAGTCTGCTTGTGCACTTTTCAACTGACAATGACTAACAAATATCTATCCGGATAGTTAGTCTCACTTTGCTCAGGAAGTCGCCAAGTGCACCTTCGTCTCTAAACGCCGCATCCACTAGATGGCAGACAAGGTCTTCCGTTAGTGTACCTGTAAACCATGCGTCGAAAACATTTTCGTCAGGCGTCCTTTGATGCGAGCAAACGCGTTGAAGCGCTCGTGCCTCACGAGGACGCGCTTTATCCGGGGGGCCGGGGCGGGGCTTCGAGCAGCGGCGCTGACGTCACGCGCGCTGACGTCACCGCAGGGCGAGTCCAGAATGCAGCGCAAGGGGAAGAATTGCGGAGACCACCGAGTATCAAAACACCGATCCGCGTACCGCCTCAAGAACCATGGAGCGCATCGGTGACTGAAACCGTAAGTGACGCCTGCCGCCTTTTTGAAAGCTGGCGATGCGTGCCGCCCCGCCGGTAGCGTGCAGTTCAGCGCTCGGAAGGGGGAAAGGGGAATCGGTTTTCTTTTGGCGAGCGCACAGAAGGTGAGACGGTGTGAGAAAGGACGTGCGAGCGATCGGGTGTGTTTACGGATGTTTTTCTCGCGCTGTTAGTGCTGTTACGAGGAGGACGCGGTCGTCAGTGCGGTCGTCATCGCGCGCTGTATTTCGTCATAAGTGCATTAACCCCGTCGAGATGTTGTGATGCTGCGGTCGCTGCAGGATGCTCCCGTAATATCTCTGGAGGTAAAGAACACACCGTCTGCCGACATTATAAACAATGCGTCTCGAACACACAGAGACGAAAAGCCAGACTTTAGGAAAAAACGCATGTCGCTTTCTTCTGTCCTTTCAGACGAAACGCCTGTAACAAAACACACCGTCTCTGTGGCTACATCCCGTTACTGGGCGAACAACTCCCTTCAGCAGTCAGACGTCTTTTTAATAAACTTATCAGCAAGTCTGTTTAAATCAAAAACAATTATGAGTCAGTCTGAGCTGTTAGTGCTCAATAAATCTGGCTAGAGGTCTGTAAACAGTGGCACTTTATTAAAAGTGATGAATGACATCTGTTGTTTTAATGTGTTGATGTAAAGTCAGGAAATTCTTGCATTCATTCCACCTTTTAAGTAGGCTATCCATGAAAATATTTTAAAGGAACACTGCGCTTTTATTTGGAAATAGGCTCATTCACCAACCCCCTCCTCCCCTCAGAGTTAATAAATTGAGTTTCGCCGTTTTCCAGTCCATTCGGCCGATCTCTGGGTCTGTCGATGGCACTTTTAGCATAGCTTAGCATAGATCATTGAATCCAATTAGACCAGTAGCATCATGTTAAAAAATGACCAAAGAGTTTCGATATATTCCCTATTTAATATTCTATTCATGTCCCAAGACATCGCTCGGACATTCACTATTGTGAATTTTATATACTACGCTGTTCAGATACAGTTTTACTGCGTACTACTTCATAAAAAAGTACGCACTTTCGGATGCAGGCAATGTTTACGTTGATGCCCAGGCCAGGTTTATTTGTCAGACCTGGGCATCAACCCAAGTCCGACGTGGTACGTCGCAATCAAAATAATAAAAAGATGCAAAGCTGTCCCCTTTTCATGCGAGTCGGCTTATTATCAGCAAATTGGCTGCAATTGTTACTCTAGAAGTTGTTCTTTGCAGGAGTGCTTTATCTAGCGTGAGCAGCTCTTGTTGTTAAATGTATGAAAGGTTCGCTCTTTAATATTCTAATCAGTACCTGGATTAATGGCACTCTTGAGCACTAATTATACGACAGTTCACCGAAGTAGAGTTACTAGTGCGAAAGATTAATTTATGTTAGAACTAACCAGTGGGTCTGAAAACTAATAATAATAAAAAAAGAAATGAAGTTAATGGGAATGGTTGTATTTTTCATTGTCTTGTAAACAATAATGAAAAGCCCGGAGCTTTGTTTCTATTCCCTCAGAGCATTTGTCATGATATAAACCAAACAGACATGTAGGCTAATAGTTTATTCCGCCGTCTATTCAACACTACTGTACTCGCTGGCCTTTACAAAGAAAACTAATGATTTTTTTCATTGTCTGAACAGTGTCACAAACGTGCTTCGTGGATTTTTATATTGCGAGACTGATGCTGCCAATGACAAGTGCTTTACTGTCGTGCCAGTTCATGCACGAAACACAAATACAGCACATATGTTACTCTATGTCTTCTGTGCAAGTCTGCCCTTCTTGACTTGTTACGACGTCTTCATACCATTCAGCTGTCTGTCATGGACAACAACAACACATATTTTTTAAAAAAGACATTGGCTGCTCGTTTATAGGGGAAGAAGACTTTGCTCAACAGGGAAGAAATTATGTAAGGTCTAGAAATGAAGGGAGTGCATGGATAATCCTGTTCGCACCGAGGCAGTGACTCATCGTTAAAAGAAAATGGCTGTTCATTAGGATTATAATTGCTTTAATTACAGTTGAAATGAATCCAATCGAAACAGAGATTAAACAGCAAAAACCCTTTTTTCTTTTTTCTGTGTTTACAGAGCAGGTTCTGTTCATATTTTTGAGACCCCGCTTCCGTGAATTTATTGGACAGACGTAAAGCCAAAAATGAGTACTGTCAATATTTACTCGTGTCACTCTCCGTTGCACTTATTTGGACTGCCATGTCACGCTTGCTCATTGCACACATGAAAGACGTTTGACAGTGATGTCAAACGTGACCCAAAGGCTTGGGAGACTGTGTTTAATTTTCAGATTTGAATTTGAATCCGTTTACAGACTTATGCATGTGTCATACGAGCTACTTTAATGCTGGGGCTTGATTTTTATTTTTTTTGACGAAGAGTTCTATTTTAAAGCTGCATATAGGTTTTTATTGACAGATATTTAGATACTCAAATAATTTAAATTTTTGGATGAACTATTTGTATTAAAGATGGCCTTTTAATTCATATAAAGACGTTGTCCTGATAGCTTTATGTATATGAAAGTTGAGTTCATAAGAAATGCATCCATTCTTTTGTCACAATATAAATGTTTTTACTGTAACTTTTTATTCATTTACAGCATCTTTGGTGGAAAAAAAGCTTTCCTTACCAGGAAAAAAATCGTACCCTCTGCAAACTTTTGAATAGAAGTGTATTCATGGAATAGTTTATTTATACACAGGCCCACATAAAGAGCTCTTCATGCAGAAACGCTGTGAAGCATGGACTCATTTACTCTGTGTGTTTGGCATGCACATAAGATCTCTCATAAATAGAAACTCACTTTTTGGTTTATTATCGTAACTTATAATTTCTTTTACAAATACACAAACTTCTGCAGAATTCTGACCAAATGTTAGCAGGCCTCAAGATTCATCTCACTTTAATCTGTGTTTAGACATGAAAGCGTTACATAAAATTCCCTCATTGATTGTACCACCTCCTCCGTAATATTGCCCGCCTCTGTTCCTCTTTTAGTTTCAGAGATGCTCGAGTGTTGTCCATGCCGTAATTCACTTAGATCTCGTCTACTTGATTTCCCTGACAAATAGTTTCAAAGGATATAATACCTCCAAAACTCTTTTGGTTCCATTTCTAGTTTCCTGTCTTGTGTTTCGAATAGAAGAAACATTAAAAACATTAGAGATAGATAGACTCTATTGTCCCGAATGGTACATCTGTCCACGAGACTGTAAAGTGTCCCATTGGATAATTTGAGTTTAAAAATGCGCTTATGAGCAGGATGCATGTTGCGTCAAGCCTGCACCGAATAAAACATCTGCATTGCATAGAATGAATGAAACGTCTACATTAGGACCCAGGAAGCAGCGCCTCAACAGAGCTCTGAACGTGCAGGCCCGCAGCATGAGTACACAGCTGAGGTAACGGCTAAACGGCCTCTGCTCACTGCCAGTCCCAGAAAGCCCAGCCGAAGAGAAAGTCGCTCGCACTTCCTGATTAAGCAAAAGGTCAGGATGTGGTTGTGAGAGACTGAGAACTGACAGTTTAGAGTGACACTGCAGCGGCGGGCTTGTCAGGGTCCGTATGCCCACGGGTTGTTGTGATTCGACCACGACCCATTATTTACAAAAATAGCTGTTTTCCAAACAGGAAATATGTGTGCATGGTTTGAGCGGAGTTATTTGTGGAAAACCGCGCAGAAGACAAATAAGAAAGGCAAATATTGCTCTTCAAACAGTGATCGTGTCACATCATATAGTAGTTGTAAACAGGAGCCGTCCTTTGTCCCAGTGTGCTGTGATGAGCTGGACATAAATGACTCTCCCCTCATTACAGCGGAGCTGTCTAGAATGAAAGTGTGTGACATAAGCTTTCACCTCATGTACACCTGTCTTTTTCTCACACGCCGCACAATTTTCACAAACTGTGTGAAATTAATATTTACCGTTTGTTTATTCAGAAGCTTTTTACTCCCCTGCTCACAAAGGCAGCATTTATTTAACCAGGAACACAGTAAAGCGGTAATATTATACAAAATATGACTACATTTGAACTGTTTTCTATTTTCAAAATGTAAATTATTCCATTGAAGACAAAGGTGTATTTTAAGCTTTGAAATCTCATCTCCAATCTTTGATTGAATCGAAAGCTCAGAAGAACAGCATTTATTATGATAGAAATATTTTCTATCATAAGTGTCTTTACTGTCACTTTTTTTTCCTTTTTTTTTTTATCTGACCTAAACCTTTTGAAAAGTAGTGTATTTTTAGAGAGATATGTTAAAGTCTAATTCAAGCAGGCCTTTACACAACACCGGTTTACAGCTAAACTTTTTTAATTTTGTGTGTTTTGGCACACAATGAAAAATGAAAACAGCATTTATTATGCCTGAAAGTGCTAAGTTTTGTAAACGTGTTTCAAAGTGTACGTGTTCCAACATGATACCATTATTGTCTAGGTGTAAACTACAAATAAGTGACTCTACGGGTACACATAATTACGTGTACAGTCTATATATGCGCTTCATGGCGTGTGTTTTTTTTTTTATTTATAAAATGATTATCCCATCTACTGGCCTGGCATGCACAAAACAATGTTTTCAGTCATTTTCACAGCTCTGTGTTATCATTGCCATCTGTATGCAAAACTTTTTTGAAAACTCAAAAGAAAAAAGGTACACTGAATCGTCTCATCATTTATATGCGCTCGTCACAATCCTAACATTATAATAAGAATAGCAAAAGTCTGTTCATCATATCACAATGGATTCTGTTGAATGAAAGGATGCATAATTGTTCAGTAATTTTCTTGTTCATGAATTCTACGACAGCAAGAAAGGTTCACAGCTGATTGGTCTGTGAACGTTATAATGTTCAGCTTCAGGTTGGTGCAAGACATCTCTGGTCGTGTCTGGTGGTGCTTTGACCTGTGCACCGTTTTCAGGTACTCTACAGTTTCAGGTGCATCTCAATTAAATAGAATGTTGTGGAAAAGTTCTTTTGTTTCAGTAATTCAACTCAAATTGTGAAACTCATGTGTTAAATAAATTCAGTGCACGCAGACTGAAGTAAGTCTTGGAAGAGTGGAAAAAAAAAAGTGTGAAAGAAAAAGATGCACAACCGACCGAGAGAACCGCAGCCTTGTGAGGATGGCCAAGCAATTTGTTGAGTGAACTTCACAAGGAAGGGACTGAGGCTGGGATCAAGGCATCAAGAGCCACCAAACACAGACGTGTCAAAGAATTTGGCTACAGTTGTAGTATTCCTCTTGTTAAGCCACTCCTGAACCACAGACAACATAAGAGGTGTCTTACCTTGGCTAAGGAGAACTGGACTGTTGCACAGTGGTCCAAAGTCCTCTTTTCAGACGAGAGCAAGTTTTGTATTTCATTTTGAAACCAAGGTCCTAGAGCAGGGGTGTCAAACTCAGTTCCCGGTGGAGATGCAACCCTAATTAAACACACCTGATCCAGCTAATCAAGTACTTCAGACATGCATAGTATATGTGTTTTAGCAGGGTTGAATCTAAACTCTGCAGGGCTCCGGCCCTCCAGGAATTGAGTTGTACACCCCTGTCCTAGAGTCTGAAGAAAGGGTGGAGAAGCTCACAGCCCGAGTTGCTTGAAGTGCAGTGTTAAGTTTCCTTTTGATTTGCGGTGCAATATCATCTGCTAGTGTTGGTGCATTGTGTTTTTTGAAAACCAACGTCACCACACCCCTTTACCAAGAAACTCTGCAGCACTTCATGCTTCTTTCTGCTGACCAGCTTTTTGAAGATGCTGATTTAAATTTCCAGCAGGATTTGGCAGCTGTCCACACTGCCAAAGGTTAAATGACCGTGGTGTTGGTGTGCTTGACTGGCCAGCAAACTCACTGGACCTGAACCCCATAGAAAACCTATGAGGTATTGTCAAGAGAAAAATGAAAAACAAAGAGACCAAAAAAATGCAGATGAGCTGGAGGCCACTGTCAAACTGAGCTGCCACGCCAAACTGAGGCAGCAATTACAGCAAAAGGTGCCCAAGTATTCAATACATGTACAGTAAATGAGATTACTTTCCAGATGGCCAACAATTCACTAAAAATACTCTTTTTTTTTGGTCTTACAAAGTTTCTAATTTGTCTAATTTGAGCCAAAATCATCACAATTAAAAAAACCAAAGACCACTTCAGTCTGTGTGCATTGACTTTTTTTAATACACAAGTTTCACAATTTGAGTTGAATTACTGAAATAAATCAACTTTTCCACAACAATCTAATTTATTGAGATGGACCTGTAGTTCCTTTTAAATCGGTCTTGTTTGTGACTTCTCTCAAAATTCATCTCTGTTTTTACACAAAGAGCTCTGAGGCATGACTTCTTTGAAGCAGTGTTGGTTGTAACTTCCACTTCCTGATTATTGAACCAGCAGTGCTTACTATAGGGCAACCAGACACTTTTATTTTCAGATCTGACTTTCAGCAAAAATAAAGGCACCTTTTGCCTGGGCTCTTACTTATTACTAAAACATAAAGTGGCTGTGTTTGTTGGAATTAATTCTTTTTCTCACTCTATAGGCATGTACTTCATATACTGGAGGAAATATTTAACGCATGCATTCACACAGCATATAGTTCTCCATCATAACTTAGCCGGTAAAAATAGGTTATGGTCACGCAATGGTTTTTTCATTTTGGTTAAAATCATGTGACGGGCAAACAGTAAGTCAGGAGCAGGTGAGACACTTTTGACCAAAATCTGCATTTTAGGTTATTGAGACCTTATATAGACATTAATAACTTTTTATAGTGTCCAATATATATATATATATATATATATATATATATATATATATATATATATATATATATATATATATATATATATATATATATATAGTCAATTGTTTGTGTCTCTCATCAATGTCTTAAAATGACAATTTGTGTAGCAGTGCTGAGAAATAAATACAAAAAAAATTAGTTGTTTATAATTTGGATATATGAATAAATAAAAATAAAAGCCATTCAAAAGTTCTTATATTATATAAAATATATAAAAATATTTATTTACAATTTTTTAAATTAAAAAAAGGCTGCATTTAGTTCCTTAATATTTTTTTTGTAAAACTGTGAGATTTTTTTCCCCAGGATTCAGTCGTGAATAGAAAAAAACTATTTGAAATGTATTTGTAATATTGTAAATATCTTTCTTTAATAGAAAAATTCTAATGTCTAATACTAATATCAGAATGTTTATGCATAACGTATGTATAGCCCCAAAACATCACAACGTTTAAACACATTTATTGTAGTAGAAAATCATCCCTATTTTCATTCCTCATTCCATAAGTCTGTCTGATGTCACAATATGAGTGGAAGAAGCAGCTTGTATCTGTTAAATGTGTTTGTTTTTCCTGTGAGTGATTCAGTTGAGTGACTACAGCGAGTTCCTTGAAGTGAGAGACGATTTAATTAACATCAATATATCACCATAGTCATTTTCTTATATATATATATATATATATATATATATATATATATATATATATATATATATATATATATACATATATCCAAATTCTCCTGATCGAATGCATTTGGCATGAAGACATTTCGTTTAAATCATAATCAAATGCAAGTCTGAACGAGGTCTGTGAGAAATCATTTCAGGGACTGGTGGTTAATAACCGTGAAATGTCAAGGCTAATGTGAGCGTAGTAATGTTCAAACCTTCTGCTAGAGTTTATGGAGGTCTTTAACGGCAGGCGGGAGATGAGTATTCTGATGATGGCCATTTCTATTCTTGATTGCAGTGAACACATTGTGATGAATTCATAACGTTTGTTGTGATGGTGGACTGTATCAGGCAGATGGATGGCTGGTGGGTTGCTGGTTGTGTTTGCTGGAACCTGAGTCAGAATCAGCCGTCCACCCCTTCAGACCCAGACTGCTGCCCACTACCTGCTGCTTTGCTTGCCACAGCCAAAAACCTTCCATCCGCCACGGATTTAGCGTATTTGCATCCTGCTCATTCACCCCGACTCATTCAATCCCAGCATACTTTACTGTTTGGCTGTAGTGCAGCCAAACACTCAGAATGGGAAGTTGCATCACGGAAATTGCTGAAGTTCAGCGTAATTTATTGTACTAATTTTGCGTGCATACGTTATTTGCATAATTGGCTTTAAGGAACTATACTAAAATTACACAGAGAGAGCAAATAAACGACCCTGTAACTGGTCCTGTTTCGTAGTGAATTAGCAGACATGAAAGACATGCAACCGTATTTTAGTCTCTGCTTTAATAACGGTTTTGGTTATAGATATAAATGTGACCACAAGCTAAAAATATATACATATATCTATGTGTCAGTGTGTGCTATGGTGTGCAAAAAAATGCTATGTCACACCTTAGGACACATTCCAATTTTATTTTAACTATATAGACAGACAGACAGACAGACAGACAGACAGACAGATAGATAGATAGATAGATAGATAGATAGATAGATAGATAGATTCTATTATGAAATGATAAGTGTTTAGATCAGGCAATTCTAATCAATTTTAGTTGAATTAGAATTTATGTCAGTGGCACACAGAATTTTTTTTTCATTTTTATGATTTGTGATTAGTTATATGATCCATGATTTTTATAGAAAAATATGATTTGCTTAAAAACAGTAATATTGTGAAAAATAGATGTTTTCTGATCGCTATTTTAAAACTTTTTATACCATCATTTATACCTATAACGCAAAGCTACATTTTCAGCAGCCAAAACATTTCTTCTTATTATTAATTGTTTTAATGTAGGTTTCAGAACATTTGATCCATTTCAATGATAGTAAGATTAAATGAATCAAAAGTAAACACATTTTAATGTTAAAAAATGATTTTTTTTAAACTATATTAATTATTATAGGTATTGTGATTCCCAGAAGAATAATATGCTTGAAAACGTTTCTCAACATTGATAATAATAATAATAATATTCTCACATGATTGTATTCTGTCATATATGACGTTTGGTGTCGTTTGAGGCATGCAGCTCCTTCATTTAGCTATGTCTATATAAAATGTCAGCCTGAAGTTGCGTGTTATTGAAAATCTTTGTTAGCATCCTGTTTGTGAAACATTTCCTCTAAGTCATGAATTATACAGCTATAAACATAAAACAGTTATCTGGCACTGACTCTGATTGCAGCTCTGTCGTTGTGTTCAATTATAAATGTCCTCATATGAAACCGAATAAATAATGCAAAGACATATAGTGGTAGAGATCAAGCACGAGTCTCATTCTTTGGTTGTCTGAGGTTAACAGCTTCGGGGTCCGCTGGTTCTTCAGCCTCCAGGCACATGGTGACGCAAATCTTGACTCATGCTTTTTGTCCCTTTTCTCTCCTGCTTTTAGAGTTCTAACTTGGAGACTGAAAAAAAACCTGTATTAGTGGAAAACCTTTGCCGGCAACATAAAGTGGGAGCGTAAGAGTTAGTTGCATTGGTGACTGAAGTAACTGGAGCCAAGATGGCGGGAAGAGAGCGCAGTCCACGCCACAGGCCATGGTCTGTCTACCGAGCAAACACGTTTGATTTGTCCTCAGAGATGATGGGGTTGGCACTAACAGGTATTATTATTATTACCATTACCTTAATGAAGTGGGGATTTACTATGCTTTTAACTTTTTCTTATTTAACTCAAGGTTATTCAATGTTCAGATTTTAATTGAGATTTAATTTTAAAGGAATATCCATTCAAAAGATGTCAGTTTGTATATATAACTTCTTAACTGAATGCTTCTATTTCAGCTCAGCTTTTGGAGTCTCTAAGGTAGTGATATTAGGCTCAACTGGTGGACTCCGAATCCAGACATAATAAATAAATACCAAACACCAAAGGTTATATCAAGCGCATGGAGGTCAGCTCTAGAGCCGCTTGGGTGCCGTGATAAGAGCAGAGAGCGGCGTGCTGCATGTGCACAGACAGGGGAAACTGTCATGAGTGAAAACCGCCGCATTTTCAAAAATTAGGAAGTTGACGTTCCTTAAAAAGTTTTATATGGCACAAGAAAGTCTTAAATATGGTTTCAGGAGGTCTTAAATGTGGGGACCGAAAGACAAGGCTATTCATTTAATAAATATGAGCGCTGTACGTTTCAAAGTCTGTCTCTTGGGTTTGTGTGCTGTCATGCTGAAAGAGATCCCTGCTGGAAGAGGATGGTTTTCCATTTTCAAACGGCCTGAACGTCTGCTGTTGTCAAAAGACCAGTGTGAAAATCGAGCCAGGTTTTTAAGTACAAAACACACAGACTTACAGATTGACCTCAACTGGATTGTTCATTACTGGACGTCAAGTCATTTCAGTTGAAGACTTCTAAGTTAGATGTATATGTATTATCACAAAAATATATATACTATAATTATTAATAGATTCACATTTCTCCAATGTCAGTTTTATATATATATTTATTTGTGTGAAAACAGTGTGGGGATATTTTTAGATTATGAGTTTAATAGCAAAATGGAACTTATTTCTAATCAGTAGTGGAAATATATAAATAATTTGTATATTTCAGTTTGTATAAATCAATAATTTACTTATCATTTATGCTTTAATTTGTGTTATGACTCATCAAATTTCTCTGCTCTGTGACTTAGATATAAGTTTCTCTTTCTGTCATATAAATGTAACATCCTGTGAGACGTGGAGGCAGTTCTTTAAATAAGATTTTAGCTAGATTACTCCTCTAAGACTACACATCTCAACATTTAATGAGCATTACCAAGACAGTGAACATTAAAATTATATCATTTGCTAAGATCTAATAAAAGGATGTGTTTTTTTGCGTGTGTTTAGGAAACAGTCAGGATCCTGATGAGCCGGTGCTTGAGTTCAGTCTGGGTGAGTATCAGCAGTCATAAAGTCATCAAGCTCTTGTCTGGAATACAAAACCACCAAAGCTGATATCAGCTTCTCAGTCATGATATGTGTGTATCAGAGCTGAGTCTTCACTTCATATTCTTCCTCCTTTTTAAGCTACCAGCATTAACAGCATACAGCTTGTTGTATCTGTGAAGGAAATAAACGGTCCTCTTAGCTCACATGCAATGAATATTTATACAACCTATCTATGAGCTCTTGAAGTGGTTTTGGGAGTTCCAGACAAGAGGTTAAAATGCATGCAAGGTCAAAAAACGATTTCATTTCCTTATAACATGCATTTATTTGTTTACCTTATTTGTTCAACGACTCCCAAACGATTCATTTAACGCTACATTTTTTCAAACGGCTCCAATGATTGGTTTAAAGCTGTTTTTTGAGCTTTCAATGCTCCAAAAGCGACACCTTGTGGCAAAGAATGAATTTTCATTTTCGTTTAGACCAACTTGAAAAGACCGACAAGTGGGGAGTTAATATGCTAATACTTCATGTTGACATCAACATGAAACGGCTTAGGACTAATTTTAAAACAGACTTGTTTCAGTGATTCAGAGTCTGATCTTTCTTTTGAGACACAATAACTTTATACGCACTGCACTTTCATATTTAAAACTTTCCACTGCATTGAAAGGTCATTTTAAAAACCCATAATAAGGGCACTTTCCAATGCACTTACCTGACTTTAGCTGTACTCTTTGGCTGTTATACATATATATTTTTTTCCATGATGAAAGGTTGATGGCAGCTATCCTCCTAGGGTTATTTGACAGTTGTTTGTATGGCACTGTACATCACAAGAAACCTTTTAGATGGTTGAAGGACACTTTTTTCCTGAATTGTTGTCCTTTTTTCCCAGCCTGCAGTGAGCTGGTCACTCCGTCACTGGACCGTAAGCCCAGTAGTTTTGTAGCAGTGAGCTGCACCACCCCTCCGCAGGCGTTCTGGACCAAACATGCGCAGACTGAAATTATAGAGGTGAGGATAAAGTACCTCGATACTACCAGGGTTTGGAAAATGTCTAACTATGTAGCACGGGCCTCGAAACCTGCTCAATTTTGCATATTAAGGAGAATTTATTGCAGGAATTTCCCTTTTTTTCCTAGGGCACCAGTAATCCAATCTTCTTGAGCAGCATTGCCTTCTTCCAGGACTCTCTGATTACCCAGCACACTCAAATCAAACTGTCTGTCTACGATGTGAAGGACCGCTCGCAGGGAACTGTAAGACAGAAACCGCTATTCTTAACCCACTGCACTGTTTTGCACAGCCTCATAAACTCTCCGTTTTATTAGATGTACCTGCTCGGTTCGGCTATATTTACAGTGAAGGAGCTGCTTCAGGACAAACACCACAGGCTACACCTCACTCTGCGGTATGCGAGATAAATATAGGTCCAAACCGATCCCCTAATCCCGTAGCACAACATTAGCACAGAGTTTCTTAGGAATTGCACCAAATGTAGTCTTACACCTATTTGTGGGCATTTTGTCTGGCTCAGATCAGCAGAGAGCGAGCGGATGGGTAACATCACCATCATCGCATGGCAGATAGAGGAGAGGAGAGACCAGCGAGCTCCTCTGGCACGGTCAGACACGGTTAATGGCAGGGTGAGTGCTTCGCTCTTCACGCGGTACATCAGCGGTCGACTCATTTGAGGTTTGGCCACTGCCCAAAACTAATATTTAAAAAATACTGACGACTGATATAATTATAAATATCCATTGACAAAGCCATTGCTATTTTAGTATCAATTATAGTGTCTTATAAAGTGTATTAGTATCATCGTATAATATTTTAGTATTAATTAAAAAAATGTTTTTTTTTATCTTATAGAATTAATTTTAATGTTATTTTGTTGAGTTTTGTTAAGTTCAAATGACTAATCGTGATTAAACACATTCAAAATAAAGTATGATATGTTGATGTTTGTTCATGTTAGTTAATTCAGTGACTAATGTTAAAATATCGAATCTTATTGTAAAATATGTCTACATAGTTTATATTTTTCTCTATCATTTTTATTAGTTTTGGTTTTAGTAATTTTAGTTCTTCATCTTAAACGAAATAAAACTAAACAACTGTATTTATATGAAATTTTATTATTTCAATTAATGAATGTTTTCTAATGGTTTTATTTTTAGCTATCGGTTGTAGTCCATGATAACAACGCTGACTTTCAGTTTGTATTTTAAGAGAGAACTAGCACTTCTGCTAAAGAGATAAGAGTCTTATTTGCACAACTGCATCTATTTAAATCTCGGTCACAAAGAACATGACAGTCTTCTGTATAATTGTTCTCATGGTTCTCACAGATGGTATTACCTGTTGATGAAAGTTTGACCGAATCCATGGGAGTTAAAGCAAAATCAGCGTCCCTATGTAAAGACCCTCTTTTAAAGGCAGGTGAGTGTCTGCCATAAATCTGGAAGAAGCTGTTTATTTCTGATGAGCCCCTCATGACTAAACCAATGGTCTGTAGCCTTCACTTCCTGCTGTGAAGACTCAAGCTGTGAAAGAGGTTCTGAAAACCGTTTCTACTCTGCAGCCATTAAAACACAAATAGTGGTTATTTGCAGACTGTTGAATATTCTGACTGAATAGATAAGTCCTGTGACTAGCTTATCATTTTCAGAAGAGTAAAATAGTGATTTGTGGCAACAAATGAAGAGTTTCAAGTCTTTTTAAGTTTAGGTTTGGTGGTGAAGCCATTTGCACCCAAAACATTTACTTATTGATAGTTTTCACGTGATGTTACACCCTTACAGGAATGTTCTCCTGGAGGGCAAAACAAAGCTGCGCTCCACTGGCCGCCGGTTAGTTTTTTACGCAGTAATGTAGTAAAACGCAGATACTAAAACGTGAAATTCGTGGTCTAAATATTTGCGTGTTGAACCAGATGAAAAATTGCCAAGCTTGTGCTGCAGTTCTGTGTTTTGCCCTCCAGGTCTTTGAACTATGTATCAGGAATTATTTGTTTAAATCATTTATTAATCTTAATTAGTTACAAACGAATGCTTCAGTAAATACAATCTCAGAAATAAAGCTACAAAAGCGGTCACTGGGCGGTACATTTTCAAAAGGTACATGCTTGTACCTAAAGGGTCCGTTTTGGTAGCTTAAAAGGTACATATTAGCACTTAAAGTGTTCGTATTCGAACCAAATAGGTACAAAAGGTACCGCACCAGTGACAGCTTTTGTACCTTTATTTCTGTGGCCAGTAAAATGCAGCTGATGTTCTTTTCCGTGCCTCTCACTACTGCACTAGCCTATTGATTGATTGATTGATTGATTGACGCAGTGTTTGGAGGCACTATTTCACGGATGTACCGGTTCCCCACGACTGATGGAAACCACCTGCGTGTCCTGGAGCAGATGGCAGAGAGTGTGCTCTCCCTGCACATACCAAGACAGTTCGTCAAACTACTGCTGGAGGAAGATGCTGCCAGGTAAATAAAGTTCACCGGCAGACTCTTTTGAAAGGGGGCACGCAGAAAATCTCAATTTCTTTGCAAGATACAATAAAAACATACATCGAATACATTTAAAATACTGAGTTTTGCAGCACACTGCATTTTGACAATTATGAAATTACACTGATTTGTAAGATTCTGACTAGCAGGACACTATGAATTCCTGTAAGATTCGGTTCCACTGTTGCACCTTTGTGTCTGAACGCAGGGTGTGTGAGTTAGAAGAGCTGGGGGAGTTGTCCCCCTGCTGGGAGAATCTGAGAAGACAGATCATCACTCAGTACCAGACTATCATCCTCACCTATCAGGAGACTCTCAGTAATTTACATGAATACAAGGGTAAGTGCGGCGGCGCCTGCTCAGCCAGAACGAGGAAGTGAGAACACCAAAATTAAAAGTGATTTCAACGCTGTATTTACCCGATTCTTCTTCACCGATCAGGTCCCTCCTTCAAATCTAGCACTCTGAAAGGAGAGAAAAAACTGGAGTTCATACCTACAAACCTCCACGTCCAAAGGATGAGAGTGCAGGGCGAGACCGGCTATGGTGAGACACCCGCGGTCCACATTTGCATTTCAGGGTATTGAAGTTCTTTAGTATTCTGTCGTAATGAGTTGGTAACGTATATCTCTGAACAGATCGCACATACGACGTGGTGACCACAGGGGCCCCTGCGGCACATTATCAGGGCTTCAAGGGCAGTGGGTTGAAGAAACTCATTCAGAAATTTGAGGAAGCCAAAAAGCAGTAAGACTTTTCATTAATAAATTGGTGACCGATATGAATCAAAGTTTCTTGGCTTTTCTAATTCTTTTTTTTCTTTTTTATCTTTTTTGTTTATTATTGTGTTATGCTTGTAGCCATAGGTATGAAAGCTTTTTTTGCTGCAAAATAAAAGAAATATTAGGATATTTGGTAACACTATTTTAAGGTGTTCTTTGTTACGTGTTACATGTACTTACTATTAAAATAACAATGAATTATGCATAATTACATGCAAGTAACTCTAAACCAAACCCTAATCCTAACCCTAACTATATAGTAAGTAGATGTAGATAATTAATATTTATAGTAATGCAGTACTTAAATGTATAATTACACCGTAACAAGGACACCTTAAAATAAAGTGTAACCTTTTTTTCTCAAAATCTGAATTTCGATCTCAGAATTGCGATTCCACCACAGACTAAAAAAGTTTTTATCTCACAATTCAGATTTTTCTTAGCACATGCATCATTTAAGTTGACAATTTTGACTTTTTTTAGAATTTAGAAACAAACGTCAGAGTTGTGGGATATAAACTCGCAGTTACAAGAAATTAAATCTGAATTGGGGGACATCAACTTGCAATCGTGACTTTTTTTCCTCACTAATTGCGAGTCCAGCTCTAAGGAGGAAAAAGACTGATATGTTCGCAGAATCCATGTCTCACAATTCTGATTCAATAACTGTCAATTGCGAGTTTATATTACGAAATGGAATTTGTGAAAACAAATTGTGAGATAAAAAAAGTTATTAAAAAAGCATTTTATTTTTACTCAGTGGTGGAAACGGGCTTCCATAATGAATTCAAAATCATATTATAATGGCAAGGGAAGAAATCAGAAGTGTGAAATTTAAGCTCGATTTGAATTCTCTGACAGAGGAAATGTTCCAGAGCAGAACTTTTTTTTCCATACATGAATATTTTATTTCACATTTATCTCACGACTGCGATTGTAATGAGTTGACTTTATGTTGTTTGCTTTCTGATCAGTTCAAGTGAGAGTGAAGGGTAAGTTTCAGGGTTGTTGGCCGTTTTTTCATATTCATGCGTGGCGGTGTTTCATCCTGTTTGTGACCGGTCGGCGTCGAGTCCTTTCCTTTGCTTTCATTAAATGTGACGGGTTTTTCTTGTTTTCGCCAACATTTGTGTTTTTAAAGATGATGTATTTGCACAGAACCGCTCTCCCACTCCATCCAGTTGTGTGCACTTGGCATCTGTGTATGTTTTCTGTGTGTGCTTGTATACGACACCATCTCATTCGCAGTTTAGTCACAGCCGAACAACTGATAGCAAATGGGGAATTGGAGAGTATGCTGCTGTTTTTGTTTTTAATGATGTGTCCTGTTTCAGTGCCGGGGAATCGGCTCCACCTTCTATGCGGTACCAGCCACAGGATGTGATGAAAGCTAAAGAAATCATTTCCCATATCAACACTCTGAAGACACAGGTCAGCTACTACACTGAGCGGCTCTCACGCGCGGCCAAAGAGCGCTCGACCAATGCGCTGGAGAGGACCCTAGCTATCCTCACGGACAAGGTGAGAGGATTTGCACGAACCATTTACAGTCTGTTCACTGACCATCTAATTCATATTTGATAGAAAACTGGCAAGAGCTGGCTGAAATCCACAGTCTGGCTTTGCACGGCTTAACAAGCGCGCACTGTATAACTATAAGAGGTTTTCTTAAGACGCAGAAAGAGAGCTATAGATTTTTCATAGTTTATGTCTGAAATAACTTTAAAATGTATTAGCGTTCAAAAGAAAAGAAAGCACAAATTCTAAACTAATTCTGCTCTATTGTTTTGTACGACCATTCATTCATTTTCATTAATTTAAAAATACAAAATGTATTTTAATAAAATTATTTAGTTGGATTCTTATAAATGTAATTATATTGTTTAAAAGATTACATGTTTTTTATTTTATCTCTATTTCATTTTTTATTATTAAATGTTGTCAAAGCAAATTCATCTGGATAATGTCAGGTAACTTTGATAGAATAAAGGTACATACATTTCTATCAAAGTTATCAGATATTATTCAGATGAATTTGGCTGAATGGCGGTCAGCTGTTAAATTTAAGTACACAGTTAGATAATACTACTTTAGGTCAACCAATTACCAAGTATTTATGACCATTAATCACAGTTTTGTAAATATTTTATTGAATTCCAGTATTATTTCTTTATTCATTTACGTTATTTGTTTTGGAAAGTCATAGAAATGCTATTTTATATAGGATTACAGTATATTTATCCGAGATTCCATTTACCATTTACCGTTTAAAACTGCTTCTGAGAACCCCAGGAGCGTGAATATGCTTTAGTAACGAAAACTATTATAAGGTGTCTCTCATGCACGACAGATCTATCGAGTGAAAGCTGTTGAGGACCACTTAATGAGTAAGTGCCATCTCTGTGTCTCTCTCTCAGACGCGGCAGCTGGTGACAGTGTGTGACAGTAAGCTGCTGACTACAGCTATCCAGGCACTGAGTGCTGCACGCCCAGAGTTCATTGCCTCCAGAGGCTCTCCGTCCGCCCATGACACTGAACGTGTGGTCCTGAGGAACGACCAGGGCTCTCCGCAGGCCAAATGGAGCGGGAAAGGGAACAGAGCGTCTGTCAACTTAAACTGGCAGGAGGAGGAGTGGGTAAGATTCGGAGGCCGACATTATTGTCGTCTCGTTCATTTACCTAGAAGCTGATATGCTTCCGTTTCCTCTTCAGGAAAAGATCTGGCTCAATGTGGATAAGAGTCTGGAGTGTGTGATCCGCTGCGTGGACAGGCTGCTGACGAGAGAGCGCTCTCAGAGCGACAGCAGTGAAGACGTCTTCCTGTCAGACCAGCAAGCTGACACCAGCAAGAGAGGTAGCCAGGGCAATGCCTTCTGGATCAACCCTGGTGACGGTCGCTCCACCCCCCTGACCTCATCACACCCTCTTTCAGCTCAGTCCTCTTCACCCTTACCCAACCCTGCATGCCAATCCAGTTCTAACACTCGCTCCTGTAGGTTCTGTTTTGATTCCTCTTAGAACCTTGGAATTCTTTCACTTTTACATCCTCTTCTAGTGGCACAAGTGATAATTCTGCACACCATTCGTGTGCCACATTTCCTCTTGATATCTTTTAACTATCGTGGAGTCCTTTTTGAAAAAGAATTGTTTTAGCTTGCTTTTAAAACGAGTGCTTGGTACGGTCATAAAATACTTTAACCACATACATATATACATATAAATATATATATATATACATATATATATATATATATATATATATATATATATATATATATATATATATATATATATATATATATATATATATATATATATATATATATATATATATATATATATATATATACACACACACACACACACACATACATATATATATATATATATATATATATATATATATATATACCCACTTGAAGTGCCAATTATTATGGGTTATGAAAGCTTCATATTTTGGTTTAGGTATAGTTTCCCTATAATATGCTTTTTTTTTTCAAACCCCTCCAGTGATTGGTCAATTTCATGAAAGTTGCTGTTTGGATACTTCAATGCATGTTTACTGCAGTTGAATGAAAATATATTGTAGTTTAAATTTATATTGCACTCTACTTCATTAGTAGTGAATTATCCGTTAGTCCAGGTTTTTAAAAATACACTTTAAAGATTAGAAGTACGCTACAAGTGCACGTTCTATACAGTCTTTTTCACAAGGGTTTTCATTGGCAGACACTCTGAGGATAAAGACTTGAATGTTTTTGATATGCAACAAACCAGAAACGGTTTATAAAAGTTATTGGTATTGGCACGGTTGTCTTTAACAACACTTGTTCTCTCTCTGCCTGGCTTTAGATGGCAGTCCCAGTGTTGAAGGCTCCTCTCCTGGTAAGCCTCTCAGTGCAAACCCTTTGTACCAGCTGTAGCCATATTTGTGTGCTGTCCAGTTTTCTGAATGTTCCTGACATTAGCTCTCTGTGTCTACGCTCTAGGTGAATGGAGTGAAGCTCTGTATCCTCTCCTGACCACTCTGAACGAGTGTGTAGCGATGATGAGCGACAAAGCCAAAAAGTCCATGGTTTTTCTCCTGATGCAAGACAGCGCTCCCACCATCGCCATGAGTTTATCGCTGCAGTACCGCAGAGATGTGGTTTTCTGTCAGACAGTTAGTACAGACTATTCAAAGAGATAAACGGCATCATTTAAATGCCAATCAGTCCTAACCAGGCCCACATAGAATGTGCTCTGTGGACTGTTTCAGTGATTTCCACAGAAATTAGAAACGGTTTTGCGCTTATAAAATTCTGTGTTTCCCATCACCCATTACATTACATTTGTTAAACATTTCAGCTATTTTGATATTGTGTTTAACCACCAATAAGGGTATAGCTGAACATTTTACAATGTTTTAAATTGATTTCAATAAAAATAACAAAAATGAAAATCACTCTGTAAAGAAAAATATTTTCTGATATACTTCAAATATATTTTCAAATTTACAAATAAATAGTGCTAAAAAGTACATTGCTAATATACACGATCGCATTTACATTAATATATTTGAAGTGATTCTCATTTGTTTTTTATGTTCAGTATTTGTTATATTTCCTCAAGCTAAAATGTTAGCATAGGGGTTTAAAGAGATTGTCAAAATGTTGTGTTCTTCATATTGAAAATGGTTACAGAGTACTCTACAAAACACTTTAATAATGCAATTTCCCTAGCTGATTGTAAATAAAAATTTCATATCCGTTCTAACAATATACATATTTCTCTGCAGCTGACGTCCCTGATCTGTGGGTTTGTGATAAAGCTGAGGAACTGTCTAAGCGACGGCGGCTTCCTCAGACAGCTCCACACTATCGGCTTACTGGTCCAGTTTGAGGGGCTTCTGAGCACCTACGGTAAACATGCCAACACATTTCACTTCGGCTTGCACTTAGACTTATCTGAATGTGAACTCTGAGCTCCTCTATCTTCTTAAAGGGGAGGAACTCGCCATGTTGGAAGACATGAGTGTAGGCGTCATGGACCTCCGGAACGTCACCTTTAAAGTGACCCAGGCCACCTCCAGCTTCAGCCCGGACATGCTGCCTGTCATCACGGGCAACAGAGACGGGTTCAACGTGCGCGTTCCTTTACCGGCGGTGATGTTTGATGCGTTACCGCGGGAGATCCAAAACGGGATGCTGCTGCGAGTGCAACCGGTGTTATTCAATGTAGGAATCAACGAGCAACAAACTCTGGCGGAAAAGTAAGCGTATGAATTAAATACACTTTCTGTTTCTTTGTATGGACTGATTTAATCACACTGGCTCTCATTTGCGAATGACTGCGTGGATCATCAGTATTTATATGCACAGGAAAACGTGGTTATACTTTATTTTAAGGTGTCCCTGTCGCAGAGTAATTATACATTTAAGCACTGAGAATTATTAATGAACTAATATGTACTTATTATATGGTTAGGGCTAGGATTAGGGTTCGGCTTGCATGTACTTATGCATAATTTATTTATATACACATGTGTAAAGTAAAGTGTTAAAATAAAGCGTTACCAAAAAACTAATGTTAGTGAAGAGTATTATAAATGAATTGCATGGTTTCATTATAGGAACCTCACAGCTTGATCTTTAACACAGCTTTTCTTACTTTCATTGTATAAAATTAAATATATTAATACATTTAAACATATATATGCAAGCGTTTTATTATAATGCATCACAAGGAGTATGTGATTTAAGCTTTTATGCTTTTCTGTGTAGAATATGATTTTTTTTAATTTATCACCCTTTAGGTTTGGAGACACGTCGCTGCAGGAAGTAGTGAATATGGAGAGTCTAACTCGCCTTACCTCCTATTACGAACAATTTAAGGAAGTGCTTCCTGAAGACTGTGAGTCCTAAGCCCTGTCCTACACTGCGCGTGAAAGAAAGTTTGATGCTTCACGTCAGTCCTAACCAGTTCAGTGTCTCCATCCATAGGTCTGCCCCGCTCTCGCAGTCAGAACTGTGTGCCTGAGCTACTCAAGTTCCTCGGTCAAAATGTGACTGCCAGGAAGAGCAAGAATGTGGACATCCTGTTGCAGGCAGCAGAGGTACAGTGATCTAACACTGTTATTATTCTCTCTTGAATCTATACTGTAACATAGGAAAACTGAGTTTGTTATTTCCGCATGCTCCGAGACTTTGAATGCACCTTACCAGGATGATGTGTTTCCCGCTTGTCGTGTCAGATATGTCGGCGTCTGAACGGTGTGCGTGTGACCAGCTGCAAGAGCGCGAAGGATCGTACGGCCATGTCGGTGACCCTGGAGCAGTGCCATATCCTCCAGCAAGAGCACTGCATGGCCCCGCAGGTCTTCACGCAGGCTTTGGACTGTATGAGGAGGTGAGAGGACAGTTTAGCGTTAGGGATCGTGTTCTCACATGATCACACCAAAGACATGTGACGATAAAGCAGGGTTTCGGCACATCGTGAGCAGTCGTATTTCAAAATTTCACAATATTAGGCCCTAAAATGTCATGAATCAAAGTCTTTAAGTCATGAAGTCGTAGCGTTAAAAGTCACCTGCACTGCAAAAAAAAAGAGATTATCTTGCACAGTATTTTTTGTTTGTTAATTTTCCAGTACGATACAGGACGTAAAATCAAAAATACATTGACATGAGATACAAAATATTTAATAATGTGATTCGTGACGATACACTGATGTCCTAAGATGATTGGTTTGTGCAAGAAACTGAGTTTTTGGGTGAACTATGCCTTTAAGATTTCTTATAAAACACGTCTTCGTATGTCATCTTGCTTCTCAAATAATGTATTATGATTTATGAATCGTTGGGCATTTGTATTAGAAAACAAGACTAAAGTACAGGGAAAGAACGTCACGCTTTTCAGTGGAATCAAAAGTTATTTCTCCTTTTATGTAAAACGAAAGAAGAAGTTCTGCTGGAAGTTGTATTTTCCAAACTAGAAGTGTTGCTATTACAAGACGTACACATCTAGAGATTATATTGTCTCATTGTGTTCCATCTAATTCATTTTTTTAGAACAGCGTGTAATGATAATAGCACAGAAGAATTAAATCACTTCCAGAATATTTAACGAATGATAAAAACAGCCATTCAGAATAAACTACAACACATGCTTTTAATAACAAAAAGAATGTTAACCTTCGTTAGTGTGGACACTGATATGGTTACAGTTCTAATTATTGTTTTTGATGCCAGTTATAATTATTGTTTTTGGCCTTCTCTCTATCGCTCTGTTCCACAGCGAGGGCTGCAGGCGAGAAAACACCATGAAAAACGTAGGCAGCCGCAAATACGCTTTCAACTCCCTCCAGCTCAAGACTTTCCCCAGACAGTACCGACCACCAGAGGGCACCTTCGGGAAAGTGGAAACTTGAACCGAAAGCAGTCCGCCGTTCTGGCCTGCCGCGACTAGAACTGCATGTTTCTCCTCGTTCGCTTTTACTTAAACACCACATATCCGAAGGAAAGTTTCATTATGCACAGTCATGCCGAAATACGCTCTGGTTATCATCCGGACGACTATCTTAAGTTTTCTACATCCCCAACCTCGGTGAAGAAAGGAGATAGGGAAAGAAAGTCACTGAAGATAAATAAGTTGCTCGGTTGTATATTGCACTGAAAGCAGGTAAGACGGCCTAACTCAAAAAAAAAAGACATTGATGATTTCATTCATCAGAAAATTTCCCAAACAGTCCTAAAGCATCTAATTCATTCCATCTATGTTTAGTTAATAAGTACATTTTTCAATACTTTCCAGCGCCGCACTTGGTGTTTGTACTAAAATACATAGGACAAATAAGTCCAGAACCGTCAGCGCCGAAGCAGAGCTGCGTTTTATCATCCATTAGATTGTATTTAAAGTTCAGTAGGTTAAAGGTGATCGTGTATGTGCTGTGATATAGTAGATGATTTGTTCGTAAGTCATCCAGTTTTAAGATTTGTGAGGAAAAGTCGAGCTGTTAAGTTAAAGAATCCACGCACCTCGGTGTTCACCCTCACTTCATTTAAAGTATACACGATACTAGCTGCCTTAAGAGAGTCCACCGTTGGTTAAGATGCATACGTAGATATTTCTAATCTGTGTATGACTATTTGTGATGTGGCAGATTATGCTTTATTTATTTACAGTAAGACTCTCTCTTTACGAAAGCGTTAGTGCTTTAATGCGGGCCTTTACCCTCCTGACTGTGCGTTGTACGGGTCGTAGAGTTTAAGAGGACGAGCTTCCTCATACCGTTGCCAAGCACAGCTAGTCTCTGTACAGCGAGCATACCGTGTGAATATACATTCTTTGTAAGGAAACGTGCGAGAAGACACTATTATGTTCATTGACTGTTTGTATGTTTTCACAGTTCGGTGTTTCTTTGTAGGACATTTATATTGGTTGGTATGACTATCGGTACTGATCTAACAAGGAGCACTGCTGCAACTGGTCCTGAAATGTGAAGAATATTTCCTGCAGTCTTTTGTTTTTGTAAAGCAGAGGGATGCATTTAGACTATTTATTATACTGTAATAGTTGAATACTGAAAATCATGATAGGCGTCGCATCGTAAACGATTAAGACTGTTTCCACGTGTAATGATCAGAATTAATCTCTGCACAAATAAATGCACAAATCGACCGAATTTCTGGTTTATATATTGCAGTTGAACAACTGAAAGCTTGTATTTGCAACCTGGGAGACGAGCATGGGTCTTAACCTCTGCTGAAATCATTATTATTATTATTATTATTATTTTAAAATTCTTTAAAAAAAAAAAACAGATGCACTGCATGGAAGGTAGGCTACAATTGTTATTTAAGTTTACACTTAATTTTAATAAATGTACGTGTAATTATTTTACCACTTGGTAAAAATCATTCTATTTTAATTTTTCATGTAAGAGTTTATCCTCTATTGTAAGTGCTAAAGCACTGCTATGTTGTAAGAGCATGCTGCCCTATTGATCTTACAGTGTCTGATTTTATTTTTTAATGTATATTCAAATACTTTGCTGTACAAAATGCCTCTCTTCCCTCCAGACATACAGCTTTAAAATTAAAATCACATACCAGATTAAACGTGCAGCTTCTCTGTTGCTTTGTTCATTCACATAAATACAGGAATATATATATATATATGGGTGGTTAATGTATTCATATATATCCTGTATATATAACATATGTAACATTGAAGTTTTTTAGATCAATAGGGATGACTACATCTTGTGTACAAAGTTTGTACACATAGAGAACAAGTTATTCTGCTTCATGACTATGAGCATCCTTCAAGGGGCGCTCCATTTAGCTCCATTCAATTTACAAAAAATCTACAAATAGATAATTCAAAATAAATGTAAATTATAACTATTATTTCTGAAACGCGTTAGCTGATATACAAAAGGAAATCCTCATCAATCTCTGGAAAGGAATCAAATAAATCCTGTAGTCGCGCTGTGATTGGGCCTCCGCCGTCAACGCTGAGAAAAGCGCTAGGTGTCACGTGGTGCGCTCTTGCGCCCGAAGTCTGCGAGTCGGTTCTTTTGAACTTTTATTGTCGAAGAACCGGTTCAAAAATATTCAGCGTTTATTCGATCTTACCGTCTTAATTGAATAAAAAAAGTTACCGTTTATCATAATTTCGACTTATCAAGTCCGCTCTGGCCTTTTCAGTTCTCCGTTGTCCTGTTTGCACGCTTCGAACCGTGAATCTTTTGTGAAGACTTTCGTGACTCGTTAAGAAAATCTGTTTCAAACGAACGAGATACACTAATGCACACAACAATATAACGAATCTTAAGTGATCGAGTTAAAAAGAAATCGTTAATATTAAAATAAGCTTTATTATTTCGACCCAACGGGCAAGAAACATCCACACCGCAATCCGTTTGATATTTCTATGCTACAGGATCGGTGGACTACTCGGAGTGCATGCACGCTTTTCGTGCATATGTTCTCTTTCGGTTTACATGTACTTTCAGAGGAGTGTATAGAAGACTACAGGCTGGAGGATTAACCCAGAGTCGGTAAGCATGCGTTTTGTGTTGGCCTTTTCGCGTGCAATGCGTCTTATATACCATGGGTATATATACCTTAGACTCTATAACATGGTTTTAATCGATACCGTGGTATAAATCATGTTACGTAATTAATTACCCGAAGCTCCAAAGGTCCTCCTACAGATACACAGAGACCAAAAGCTCGCGACTGCAGCACCAGCTTTCAAGAAACCCACACGAACGACCAGAGACACTTAACAACAGGTGAGAGAAATCCTGCAGAGACATCAAGTTGTTACTAATCAACTAATTAGTCATTTGGCTGACTAATGTTTAACGTAGGGTACCTGAAAGTTACAACAACCATCAGCGTAACCAGAAGGGCTCTAAACCTGGTGAATCTGACTTTCATACCGTTGTTACCTGAATGATTGTTCTAGGGGCCAGCATGAAGAAACTTCTCGTGGACGTGGACTGTGGTGTGGATGATGCTCAGGCTATCATGATGGCTTTGGCAGCGCCTGGTGTGAAGATCCTGGGCATCACCTGCGTTCAGGGAAACACCTCAATAGACAACGTCTGCAAGAACGTCCTGCGTGTCTTGAAAGTGTGTAAGCGTCTGGAGGTGAGATGAAAAAAATGAGATGGATTTCTTTCCACATGCATTGCTCGTTATACAGTGTTCAAGTTGAATTTGAAATGACAATACTATAAAAATGGGAGTATACATAGCATACATGTACAGAAGCAATGTATTTATTAACTAGTGTTGTGGTCAAAAGTTTACACGCACTTGCAGAATCAGCAAAATGTTAATTTTAACAGAATAAGATTCTGGTAGGAATAAGGCAGAGTGCTGCAAGACATAATTGAAAGACTTGTTTATCTCTGAATGAGAAAAAAAACACTTTTGTGATAGAACTGAATGTAACAGAAATCTTACATTGGGATTGTTCACGATTGCATATGCTCTTAAAATTCTAGCTGTTTGCAGAGAGACTCTGAGATAACTCAAAGAATAACGTTACTTGCTGTACAGGAATGCACTGTCCAGCACATGACAGCCATTACAGCATAATTAGAAAAGCTGATTGTCTCTGAATCTCTTCAGATCCCTGTATTCCGTGGAGCGACCAAAGCGCTCTTGGGACAGATCATCAGTGCCGGAGAGTTTCATGGCAAAGATGGACTGGGGGACGCCCCGGACCCCGACGCTCCTGGTTTGGATCTGCTCCAGAAAGAGGGCGCCGTGTCAGCCATGATCCGAATAGCCAACGAGAACCCTGGAGAGGTCTATATGATTATATGCTATGAAATATAGGTTAGTGTAATGCTGCCTTCACGCTCTATTGGAAGTGACCTATCAGTAGGCCCCTCCCTTCTAATGCAGATGAGCCAACGGCAGTCGTGAGACGCGGTTTTCACACTGCAGCTTTCACTATAGTGAGCAACAGTAAGGGGTCGGGGCTTAAAGATAGGTCAGTTGTAATCAGAAATTGGACGTGGATGGCCTCTGAAGTCACATTTAGCACTGGGAAGTTCTGTAGTACTTGTGATGAGTTTCTGAGTTGGTCATAAACTTTAAACATGGTGGAGGGGACAACCATTGCTGCTCTCGGTGCTTTTCCCACAGCAGCTACATCCCTTTGTCCAAAGTAGAGTATTTATAGGCTAGATACGAACCATCATTCAAAGCATATAGTGTATGGTTTATAAACTGTTATATAAGCTTGTATTTGACCAGGATTGTCAAGAAACTGCATATCACAATGAATGCTTATTTGATTGTCAACCAGTGGGATGCTACATTTTATTCTTCCCAACATACGACAAGCTCGCAATCACAACTTCATAAGTGGGTAATAGGAAATGTCTGATAGCACGTGAAAGCAGAATAATGATCTTACATTTCAAGCACTTTCTCGTGTGTTGTTCCTGTTTCTCTAAGGTGTCTTTAGTGGCCACTGCTCCGCTGACAAATGTGGCTTTGGCTGTGAAACTTGACCCCACCTTTCCACAGAAACTCAAAGGCCTTTACATTATGGGTGGAAATACAGACTGTGAGTCACTTCGCACGCACTATTTTATCAGGACAGGATTTGACAACAATATTAAAGATGGAAGGTTTGATTCATTCCGGTGAATTAGTCTAAACTGACCATTTAGATTGAAACTGATTTTTTTTTTCTAAATCTATGTCTGCTTAGCTGCAATGATGGCTCCCCTCAATTAAAATGAATCTAAATGATGACTTTACGGTGACTCAAACTCAACTAAATCAAGCCTTTAAGCCACGTCAAAGCACAAATACATTTTGGTCAAATACTGTTGGGCAAACATTTGGAATAATAATGACCTTTTTTATGTTTTAGAAAGAAGTCTCTCTCTCTCTCTCTCTCTTATGCTAAATAAGGCTGCATTTATTTACTCAAAAACTGCTACCTTTGATCCGTGAAATGCTGACCGATAGTATTCCCTTTTTTTTTTTTTATCCAACTTACCTATTTTTGATTCTTTTAATGGTTTATGCAAAAATATTAAACGGCAGCTAATTTTAACATTGATAACATTTACATTAATTACAAAATTACATTTAACTACAAATATTTTCACTAAATATATTAACAGAAAACTGTTATTTTAAATGTTTATATTTCCCAATATTACTTTTCTATTGTATTTGCAAATGAATGCAGCCGTGATCAGCATAAGAGACGTTTTTCAGAAACAATCTAAAAATTATTCCAGACTATAATTAAGGGGTCATTAACCCCAATATGACTGGGTTAAAACCAGAACGGTTTCGTTCATGGGCACTTTTTTTAGTGCAATGAAATATTGCCCGGACCCAAAACCAGAATCATTTGTACCATATGTGCGACTCAGTCTGATCTGTATTGCCTATTTTAAATGCAACTGAACCAGGTAAGAGAATAACGTCTGTTTGTCTTTAGCTCGTGGGAACACAACTGTATGTGGAGAGTACAACTTCGCAGCTGATCCTGAAGCAGCATATATAGTTCTGAATGAATTCACTTGCCCAGTTTACATTGCCACCTGGGAGTTCACGTGTCGCAGCAAGATACCCTGGGTGAGATTCGAATTTCTTAAACTTTGTAATAACGCATATAGATGATTATGTAAAATCTAAATATAACTGCTGGTGGTTTATACATTCTTGAATGTTATATTATACACTATCTGCACGTGTGTGTTTCAGGAGTTCTGTGATGGCTGGCTGGCTCAGGACACGGATAAAGCTCGGTTTATGAAGCTGATCTTTAAGCACAGCATGGAGTCCACCTACAGCGAGAGGATCGAGAAGGAGCTCGTGGACGGGCAGGGATTCATCTCCTGCGATTCTTACGCCATGGCAGCAGCCGTAGACGAGGCGTATATCATTGAAACCGACCTCAAACCCGTCACCGTCGAGCTGGCGGGGAACTACTGCCGGGGAATGATGGTTGTAGATCACCTCGACATCCTGAAGAAGACTCACAAAGCCCACATCCTGAAGAAGGTGGACTTGGAGAGATTTAAAGAGCTCATGATGAATGCTTTGAAATAAACCGTCATCCGTAGCCGTGTCTGGAATTAGCTTACTGTATTTTTTTTTTTTATGAACTGCATCACGAGTCATTTGTTTTTCACAAGACAGGTTTGCTTAAAAAGCATTATATTTACACAACTGAGAGCATGTCTTGGCATTTTGATACAAAACATGTTATTCACATTGAAGGTGTTACTCAGTATCCTTTTCTGCCTCGGAATCGAGATCTGTTGTCCAGCTATAATGAAAGAAAAATTAAAGAGCATTTATTATATAGTAAATACATTCTGACATTATCAGACTTGTTAGCATGTGCACTTGGCTGTAAAACGGAGCTATAAAATTAGATTAATTAGACCGAAGGAAGTCATGCACAGGTCCAAATAACTCAAATAAATTATACATATATATACACACATATATACATATATATATATATATATATATATATATATATATATAAACATTATTTACTTTATTTCATAGTTGCCAAGGCCCGTTTCTCATTTTTATTTAGTTAAACATTGTACTAAAACTGACATAAAATAAATAAAACTAACTAGACATATATAAATGAACAAACAAAAATAAACAAAAACAATAAACATTAGAATGAATATGAAAATGGAAGAGAAAAGGTAAAAGAATTCAAACTATGATAGTACCAATGATGCTAAAATAAAACCTGTGCCACAGTACAGACGGCAATCCCACTGTACTCAAAGATTACCACACAGTCTCTTTTTTAATGACAGCCACCATATATTATATCAATAATAAACAAGAGAAACATAATTATATATTAACATGACAGAAATCATTGTATATATTTGAATATATATTTTTATAACTTATCATTGATCTTCTAAAATATAAATAAAATAACCATTATATCTGTACTTTGATTTTACGTCTTTAATAGTAATTTAACTTAATTTTAAATTTTTAACTTTAATATTAAACGGGCAGGGTTCCCTGCATAGTTTATATAATAGTTGTTTCCAGAATCTAATCGAATCAAGAGTTTTGAATCAAATAGACTTGTAAAATCTATATCAACATGTGGATTTCAGAAGAATAATCTAAAACAGTAGATGTACTGACCATGGATCTCTTGCACTCAAAGAAAGCCACTTGCAAGCCTTTGCAATGTCCTTCCTTCAGGCACTCGCTGGGCTTCTTACCCTCCTGAGACACAACAGAGACCATCATCATTGAGACAGCATTCAATGATGTTGTAAGAGGCACGATATATCTGTCAGGCTAGTAGTAATACATAGTGCCGATATTACCTTCAGTACACAGTCATGCTGAAGGAGACAGGCTTTGAAATCTTCTCTCACTCCAGCGCAGGCTCGGCCGTCTTCCTCTTTATCCTCGTAGTATTTGGGCATTCTGTAGAGCTTTCATCCGAGCAAGTTTAAGAGAAATGTGGGCCCCGGAATATGGCAAAAAGAACACAACAAGCTATAGGTAAGTCAAAGGCAAAATTATTATGAAAGCGGCCATGTTATGTATGACGTATGGCGGAAGTAGAACGAGGAGAATTGTGGGAATTGTATTTTGTATTTGTAATTTGTATTTGTTTACACCCGCTGCTGCATAGACTTTACTGAATACAGTGTTAAATGACGAAATCTTGTGCTGTAAAAGAAATATGCATCGTTTTCAAATATTTATTACATACTATACCTTCACATGGCAGCGTGAAGCATTTATTTTGACCAGAAGATGGCGCTAAAATAGTTGTATTTTTGTTGTATAATATCAAGTTTACATTGACCCATAGAAACTTGTGAAACGCTTAAAAAAATAATTTCTTGTGTTTTTCAGGGAAAAGGTTAGAGTACATGTAGGTCTACTGTAACGATTTCTTGGAACATGTTTGTTAGTCCAGTTGCTTTACTGTAAAAATAACTGGCATTTTGTTGGTAAATACTGGTTGATTTTCCATTCAAGATTTAATGTAGTAATACAACTGTACACTCATAAATATTGAGGCTTTAATTTAAGATTTGCATAAGATTTGTATCAAATTGAATATTTTCCTTTCCCACTGTTTACAATTAAACGTGATATCATTCGTATTTGCGCGAAAATCAATCTAAAACTAATCCTGACCAGCAAACACATAATGTCCCTCTAACGTTAGTTTTTGGTTATTTAAAAGGTTGTTTTTTTATTAAAAGGTTGTTTTTTGTTTTTTATGTGTTTTAATAAAAAATCTATACAGAACGTTCCCTTATGCTTGTTTTAAGTTATTTTTTTGCAAACATAAAATACCTTTCTTAGAATCTTGCAGGATGGTTATTAAAAAAAAAAAAAAAAAAAAAAAAAAACTAACCTAATCCTGACCAGCAAACACATAACTCGGCTGACTTAAAATTAATATAGTTATGAGAGTAAATGTGATTTCGGAGGGATTTTACATGATTAACAGAAGAGAACAGCAGCTTTTTTTGTTTACGGCTCAAAAGAATAATATACCGATGTACAAACTACTCTTACGCTAGTCTAACGTTGGGAGAACATTAGAATAACGTTATTCTAACGTTCTACAAACCAGACACTTACGTTCTATTTCCGTGAGGAAAACTTTCCTGGCCCCCAAAAACTAACCATAAAAATAACGTTCTGGGAAACACGAATCGCCAGTAGGGTGTGTCACAGTGTGAATACTATAATTATACGCGATATTAGGGCAGATAGGGTGGACAGTATGCACACCTGGAGCTAGAACACAGCGTCTAGCTGCACTCGAGATCTTCGCGATCGCGTGTAATCTGCGCATGCTCCTTGAACCTGTCAACAAGCCACGCCCAGCGCCCAGCCACGCCCAGCGTCGTCAGACCCAAGTGTTTCTTTTTTACTGTTTTAAGTGAAATCACGCAACATAAAAATAACAGCAACACCAAAAACTGCTTGACCCGAGCGTTTCTTAGAAGACAACTAGATACGGTAAACATTTTTTTGTGGGTGGGCTCAGCAACATAACATATTTCTTAAAACCATGTTTAATAATAACCCAAAGTTCCTCTTCCAAACAACGAACTACGAACAGAGCTCTTGACTGCTTCACCAGCTTTCAGGAAACTAACAGGTTCACTAACCCACAGGTGGGAATTACATTCATCTGGCTGACATATTTACCCGAGGTGTCTAAAGGTAGTCATTATAATAAGGAAATGACTATAATGAAACCGAAAGTGTCTCGCTCAAGGCCTCAAGGAACATGTAACGTTCATTTAATTTCAATGAACACGTCTTACTCAACTGTGATGTTCTGTGATGTCCTTGTCTAGGGGCCAGCATGAAGAAACTTCTCGTGGACGTGGACTGTGGTGTGGATGATGCTCAGGCTATCATGATGGCTTTGGCAGCGCCTGGTGTGAAGATCCTGGGCATCACCTGCGTTCAGGGAAACACCATAGTAGACAATGTCTGCAAGAACGTCCTGCGTGTCTTGAAAGTGTGTAAGCGTCTGGAGGTGAGATGATTCCACGTGCTTCATCAAAAAAATTAGATAGATGTTTCTTTCATACTGTGCAATGATGCATTATATGTATGTTCATTGTAGATGTGTCGCTGATTAACCGTATTGAACAAAAAATAATCTTGAGTTTGAAATGACAACACTAGATAACGATACTAGATGTGCTTTTCGTAAGTAATTGATTCCAAAAACACATACTTTAACCTTTGGTTAGAGGAGAGGCAGTATTTCCAGCAATCATAACTATGAAAGTTGGAAAAATGTCAGAAAGAGCTGTCCAAGGATGTCAGGGCCAAGATTGTAGACCCACACAAGGCTGCAGTGGGCCATAAATCCATCGCCAGGAAGCTTGTGAGAAGGTGACAACGGTTGGTGCAATTATTCGCAAATGGAAGAAGCACAGAATAACTGTGTCTGCCCTCTGTCTGGGGCTCTGTGCAAGCTCTCACCCTGTGGAGTTTGATTATGAAAATGCTAAGAAATGAGCCCAGAACTACACAGGAGGATCTTATCAGTGATCCCAAGGCAGCTGGGACCATAGTCAGCAAGAAAACAATTGGGAACATGCCACACCGTGAAGGACCGAAAGGTTCCCTTGCTCAAGAAAACCCATCTGAAGATTGCCAGTGAACATCTGAACGATTTAGATGAGAACTGGCTAAAAGTGTTCTGGTCAGATGAGACCAAAATCAAGCTCTTTGGCATCGGCTCAGCTTGCTGGAAACAAGGTAGAAACCTGCTTTAGGGGTGTTTAAGGGGACAGAACAACAGCACCACATCAGAGGGATGATGAACTTGATCCCATAGCAACTCTGTGGAGGAAGCTGAAAGTTGCTGAATATCGGCATCGAAACCTTAATGACTTGGAAAGGATCTGCGAAGAGGAGGGGGACAAAATCCCTCCTGAGATGTGTGCAAACCTGGTGGCCAACTACAAAAAAACGTCTGACCGGTGTAACAGCCAACAAACGTTTTCGCTCCAAGTACTAATTCATGCCTTGTGAAGGGTTCAAATATTTGACTTTCAGTTTTTCTGGGTTTTGTTGTTGTTATTCTGTCTTAAATTATAGTCTGATCATTTCTGTCAGTAGGCAAATCAGCAGGGGATCAAATATTTTTTTCCCCCCACCGCAAGTGTACTCAACTGTCAGCCCCTCTTTCTAGTGGGTTCAAGTGTACTATAAGTGGTAACTAAATAAACTTTTAAATACAGAGATAGTATGTTAAAAGCACAATTTAGTTCATACTTACGGTGTCTGAAAATAGCCCATTTGAATACACTTACATTCACTATTTGATATATTCTTTTTGAATGGGTATCTGAATCAAGACTTGTTTACTATTGCTTATTGTTAGTCAGAAACCCCACACCGTGAGACTGATTGTCTCTGAATCTCTTCAGATCCCTGTATTCCGTGGAGCGCCCAAAGCGCTCTTGGAACAGATCATCAGTGCTGGAGACTATTATGGCAAAGACGGACTCGGAGACGTCCCGGACCCCGACGCTCCTGGTTTGGATCTGCTCCAGAAAGAGGGCGCCGTGTCAGCCATGATCCGAATAGTCAACGAGAACCCTGGAGAGGTCTATCTTTATGATTTTATGATACGGTGAGATATCAGCTGGTAAAATGATCTTACATTTCAAGCACTTTCTCGTGTGTTGTTCCTGTTTCTCTAAGGTGTCTTTAGTGGCCACTGCTCCGCTGACAAATGTGGCTTTGGCTGTGAAACTTGACCCCACCTTTCCACAGAAACTCAAAGGCCTTTACATTATGGGTGGAAATACAGACTGTGAGTCACTTCAGGGAGCTGTATTCCTTTTATTAACGTTTTTAATGCAATTGAATAACGTCTGTTTGTCTTTAGCTCGTGGGAACATCACTGTATGTGGAGAGTACAACTTCGCAGCTGATCCTGAAGCAGCATATATTGTTCTGAATGAATTCACTTGCCCAGTTTACATTGCCACCTGGGAGTTCACCTTACGGAGTAAACTACCCTGGGTGAGAACCTTATTTCCTAAACATAATGGGAACGGTTTCTTGGACGGAGATCAAGCCTAGTCCTAGGCTAAATTGGTCCTTTAAACCTGATTGATAGAAATCTCTGTCATGGTTTTAAATAGGTGTATTTGGTCTCGGTCTGATCTAGAACTGAATAGGCTGATTTCCTGGAGGAAGACTAAAACTACCTCTGAAATCAAATCAAGGCTTAAATTAAACCTATAAATGTAGACACAGACAATATACAGTGGGCAGATTTGTAACATTTCCTGTTGATTAGAACTCTATAATTACTGTCATAATGGTGCAAATGGAAATGTTCGATGCTTTGGCTTTCTTTTTGACTATTTTGTGCCATTTACTTTGAATTCATACTTTTGTGAAGCTCAACAATCAGTTGGTGCGCATCAGAACTAGATTCAGTTTTTTTCTCATTGTAATGGACGATAAAAGAGAATTTGGCCTTTGTGACTCATATATATATATATATATATTCCTGTGAAACTGGTCATGTCTGGATAAATGGTGTGCTAAAGTAAAACAAAAAATTAAATATGAAAAGTAAGTAAATATGAATGGGAATTTTTTTCACTGCTGTTTCTTTGGATTAGCCCAGGAGTTCTAAAAGACAGGTTTTTAAACCATGATTCCAGATTAAGCCTAATTTAAACCCAGTCTGAGAAAGCACCTTAATAAGAATATACATCGATGATTGTGTAACGTGAATACGGTTCTGGTACACCACTATAGTATGTTATACCTGCACGTGTGTGTTTCAGGAGTTCTGTGACGGCTGGCTGGCTCAGGACACGGATAAAGCTCGGTTTATGAAGCTGATCTTTAAGCACAGCATGGAGTCCACCTACAGCGAGAGGATCGAGAAGGAGCTCGTGGACGGGCAGGGATTCATCTCCTGCGATTCTTACGCCATGGCAGCAGCCGTAGACGAGGCGTATATCATTGAAACCGACCTCAAACCCGTCACCGTCGAGCTGGCGGGGAACTACTGCCGGGGAATGATGGTTGTAGATCACCTCGACATCCTGAAGAAGACTCACAAAGCCCACATCCTGAAGAAGGTGGACTTGGAGAGATTTAAAGAGCTCATGATGAATGCTTTGAAATAAACCGTCATCCGTAGCCGTGTCTGGAATTAGCTTACTGTATTTTTTTTTATGAACATCTTTGTGGAAATTTACTACAATCTGATAAAATCATAAAGCCATTTATACAGAACTGTTACATGTTGAAAAATGAAAGAGCATTTATTATACAGTAAAGACATTGTTTTACAGCCAAGTGCACACGCTAACAAGTCTGACAGAGCTATAAATAAAGTCAATATAATAAAATAACCATTGAATTCAGACTTTGCTGTTCATTTACATTATTTTAACTACTGGCATGTTCCCTGAATAGTTTACATTATTAATTGAGAGATTGTTGTTTTCCTCAGGAAAAGATTTACATGAACTGTACATTGTTTAGGATCTAATCAAGAGCTATTGACTCAAATATATTTGAAAAATCTGTATCGACGCAAATGCATATCAGGAATACGTGGTTTTATGAATCTGGCGCCTGGTTAAACTCACACACTTTTTTTTAACAACAACAAAAACTATGACAAAAATCAATGTTGTGAGAGGAATACATATAAATGACTTATTCAATTATGCATTGATTTAAATCATTTATTATATGAAGTACTCCACTGTCATATGGGAAGTGTGAAGCACTTATATTGACCAGAAGATGGCACTGAAGTAACGCCTTTGTCTTATAATGTCAAGTTTACATTGGCCCCTAGAGACTTGGGAAATACTTGGGTAAATTGTGTCTGTTATTTTAAAGAAATACATCTTTTTGACGTGAAAATGTTTACAAATACTGTAACACAATTACTAATGTATACTCTAATACAACTGTCTCGCTGTAAAAAATTACTGCCATTTTGTTGGTAGATGCTGATATTGTTTGATATTTCCATTCCATTTTAATGTAAAAACTGTAGACTCAAAAATATTTAGGCCTAAATTTAAGATTTAAATTGCATAAAATTACTATCAATATGAATGACAAAATATTAAACAATGTGATGCATACTTGTAAGACATAAATAATACAAAATGGTAGTGACATATCTACATTACAAAAAAAAAAAAAAAAAAATCACAGCATAGTAGTTTCATTTTATTTACTTAAGATTTTTTTATTTGACTTAATCATATTTTAAAAATGCATTTATTCAAATCACGTCCCTTCAAATCTTTTCAATCTGAAAACAATTAAGTTTATTAAATTAACAAGTATATAACTAGAATACATATACCTGTGGAAGAAATAAGACTGAAACAAACTCAAATATATAAACCTGGTTATTGTGTATTTAAAATGCATTCATTTTATTAGTACTGACAAATATGTACAATAAATATTATTAGTTTGTTAAATCCTAATTTAGGCCTATTCTTTTCTTGAAAATATTGCTTAGGTCCTAAAATAGCATAATTCATGCATACAACACTCTTATTAACATGACAACATACCTCCTCAAAACATGAAAACGTTTCTCGCAGTTGCACGGCTAAATATGCAAGTTAAATAAATGAGCAATGAGGGAACGCAGCAGAAACGTAAAATGATGAATTATGTCAAGACTGGTTTATTTTGGAACAGTTTATTCAAATCAGTGTCAGAGCTGGAGAAAGACAGATGAAGGCACATGAAAGTCTGGCACGCACCCCACAAGAGGAGCATGTTTCATGTCTGATTCATCTCAATGCGAGACCGAAGGGTGGATTTCACGATGGACATGCGCTGATGGAAAACCGGCCCATGAGAGTTTAAAGAGAGGGCAACGGACAACAGTCCGTCTCTCAGTGCTAAAACAGACGTGGAAACAGATCATCGAGCACAAATCTGACCGAAAAGGCAGCAATATGGCAAAACACTACCAGAACCACTCCGCTGTGGTTTCACTAGTCCACTCTCCAGAAGTCATGTCGTAAAGGAGAATGGCGTTACAGTGCTCTAAACTCAAACCAAAGATTTATCTCCGTCTCTCCTTTCAGAAGAGATCATAAACAAACCGTAAACAAATGCTTGACAGTACATTGACTTTCTATTACAAAATGCACACCGCGATTCGCGTCCGGCTCCAAGCAGTCAATAAATGAGGGTCTGTGTGTCTAAAAAAGAGGATATGTTCGGAAACTTGAAGCATCAAGGATTATACAATGACAGACCGAACCAAAGCTTTCAGATACATACAATCACATGAGATGAGAGCACTTCGGAAATCTGTACAGCAGTTAGGTCACCATCGAGTCCCTACGTCTGGCTACAAGCAAAAACAAACACGAACCGTAGCTTTACAGTATAATAAATGTACAGTGTAATAAATCCAGGCGCCAAAACCAGAACACTTAACACTTCTGAAAATAGCTGGTCCATTCACTTTCCATTAGAAATCTATGGTTCTGGTCCTATTTAGCTCCTGACCAGGTCCACATAGAATCTGCACCAGCAGCACTCTACAGAAACCTTTGAACTGCAGTCGTTCGTTAAGTTCTATGCGTTTTTGCAGCTTGTATTTGATTGTTACCGAATTCCTAAGTAGACAAGGTGAGGGAAAACATTAGTTTGTAACCTTCAGTGTTCACTTCAAATTCGTTTCACCAAGAAACCTCGCGAAATTAAACGGTTCTTTCCCACGCCTCATATTTTAAAATCACAAACTTTCTGTGAGCCAACTGCAAAAGCTTTGCGTTACCTCAAGAAACACTTAGTCGCTTGCAAAACAAGCATTGCACCGTTCGCTAAAATTCAACGCTTTCGCGCAAAAGTACTACACTTTACATCGCAAAAATGTATACGTCCTCCAAGTAATATTTGCGCTTGCTCGCAATCTTTTGTGATAATAAATAATGCCGCATTTCCTCGAAGAAACTTTGCATTTGCTTGCAAAAATGTTTTCGCTCTCTAGCAAAACTACTCTGCGGTCTCAAGTTCTTGGCCCTACCTTATATTCCCATCACAAACGTACCGCGAGCAAACACAAAGTTTGTATGTGATTAATGCCAAGCCAGCTTATTTAGCTATTTTCAGGGCGAGAAAATTGTTTGGCTTTTTTACCATTTATTTATTTTGCTAAAAAAAAAACTGTATGTGTCAGTGAACAAGACATTTCTGAAAGAATGCAGTTTCTTGGTGGAACGCAAAAACTCTGAGAGAACCGCTAATTTTTCAATGCCCTGACAAATCAACTCCTTTTGTTTCCCTCATTTTGTCTCTTTAGGCACTCAGTAGGACGTGCTTTCAGCTAACGTTAAACTGTAGCACCCTCGGCTTCATTAATCTTTTCACCACATTTAAATTAATTCTGCAGAAGAATCAACAAAAAAAAAAAAAAAATTCAGCAGATTCCATCTGGACTTAATCATGACTCACTGAACATTCAGATACTTGTGATACAGCATAGAAAGGAGAACATTTTCTTGACTGACATGATAAAAGCGGATCATTCGAGATGGAAATGCTCAATGAAAAAAAATGAAGACATGAAAGACTCGGGAACATTAAAAAAAAAATGGACATGCCATGCTCTACACTTGAACGTCTCGCTTAAATCGAACAACTAACAAACTGTCCTATTGGTGATTTAAGCGTTTAGACACAGGGCGCAAGGCTGTCCTTTCCCAGGCCCCCGACTGGGAAGCTGGATGTTAAGGCACAGAAGTGGGCGGCCCTGTACCCGTCTCAACCACACGAACATACTAACATCAACCATCACTCCACTTTAAGCCACAATAAATTCTCTGCCACATCATACACTTCCAAAGAATATAAAATAAAAGCATTTACCTTTTGTACAAATTAAAGATTTATTTCAAATAAATTAAATTCACCTTCATAGATCGTCATAATAATAACAACAACAGCAATTAAAAACCTTCAGATTGAAAGCCATGATTGATTTGTTGACACTAAACCAACACAGAGGAAGAAAAGCCACTTCTGTTGACCAGGTAGAGGCCCGAAGATATGCTGCTCGTTTTTCAGAAATATGTTTTTAGATTTTGGCAAAGCAGTCAATAAAATAATAAACTGTCTTGAAAAGTTCTTAAAAGAGTTTGAAACATCAATGGCCTAAAACCTAACTAAAACAGTGTTAAAAAAAACCTCCAAAAACGTCTGTCGTCCCGCTCGTTTATCCCTCGGCCGAAACCCAGCCGTGTTTGTCCGACCCAGGGCCAGTTACGGTCCGTGACGGCAGAGCGCTGAGGACATTCTTCATCAGTAGGGGACTTGTTCTCCAGCATTGGTGCAGCCTTGAGTCCTGAACTTCAAACCTTAATGACAGCGATGATTGCAATTCTTCACGGCACAAATTGTGTGTCATTCTGTCAAAAAGAGTTCTTTTTTTCCTGTACAGTAGTAGTCACATTCACGCAACAGAATTCAGGGAACAGTAAAAGGTAAAACAAGTCTGCCGACAGGCAAAGGCGAGTAGAAGAGAAATCGATGAAAACAGCAGAGGAAGACAAAATGACAAGAAAAGGGGGAAAAGTAAAGTTTAAGAGGTGAAGAACAAAAAGCCAGGGTTCCTTCACGCACTCTGATAATGTAGAGGATCACTCTTGATCCTCCGTAGATGCGAGCAGCACGTCCTTGTCTTGGTGACCAGAGGGAGACATTCAGCAGTTACCCGGGTATCCTCTTGATATGAATCTGACAGGAGACATCAAAGGACATCTGTCAAAATCCAGGCGTATGAAGATCTAAGCACATCACCAAACAGAAGCAACGCATGTCTAGTTTGAAGCAACACATTTTACTGTCCAGTCAACTGAGCTCTACTGTGTGAAAGAAACACCATTGTAATAACACTATACCATCCATTCTACCATCACTTATCAATGAGACACTTTAAGTGAATAAAATGTGCTTTTAAATTGAAAAATAGGTAACGGTTACACCTATTAGTTTGTTTATTAGCATGTAAATTAACAGAATATTAGCCATTTATTAGTGCTAATTAAGCACATACTAATGCCTTATTCTTATAAAGGAATTAAGAGAGAGTGTGTGACTATAACTCTTAAGACATATCTTTTATTTATTAAGATTGCATTGATGCGAAGTGATTAAGACAAAGCAAAAGATAAGATTCTTTATAAATAAGTCTGTCATTCGTGCAAGAAGAGCTTCACATATGCGACTCCTAAATCTAAACAAAACTAATGGATAATATAATACATACAATGCAAAATCTTTACTGCCATACACTCTGACAGATACCGTCCAGCTTTAGACTGGCCTAAACCGAAGGCAGCATACAGACCTCGCTAATAATTGCCCACACGGCAGAGTCCTTCTGGACCGACAGACGAACAGCCACCACGGGGTTAAAGGCAGGGTCAACCGTGCCCTCTGCCACTCCTTTCTCAAAATGAGCTAAAGACAGACACAAAGAACAAAAAAACATATTGCATCGCTAAAAGGGGAGACCAGAATCGATCATAACATTTTGTATTCAGTTATTTGCCAGACTTCTGAGTAAAAAAAAAAAGATGCAATTTTTCATAAGAGAACAATATTCTCAATAACCTCAGTGCCATGTGTTGAAAGTAAACTACAGCAATATAGGAAATATGTTTTATTACATTTGAGCGCAATTTATTTAACGTGTTTTGGGCCGTAAACGCTGGCCACTGCTATGATATTATATTTAATGTAACTATGATATTATTATATTCAACGTAACTTTAATTTGAACGCAGCAAACTAGCATATTAGCATTATTTCTACATGAAACATTAAAATACACTAGAACAGTTTCAAATATTAATAACATTTCACATTACTATTGAATTTTACCGTATTTTGACCAAATAAAAATACAGTCTTTGTAAGCATAATAAAACAAATCCTAATGCCAATTACGTAAAGGATTTTAAATTAACTATTAAAGCATTTTAAACGCACCACATGGAGGCAAACAACAACTCGGCCTCAAGCGGCCGACACTCATTTGTTTCAAATGCAAAATTGCTGATTTGAGCACGAACGCGACAACTCACCAAGTTTATAAAAGCGGTCCTCTGTTCGCTTGTATTTCTCTTTGGTCTTCATTTCGGTGTCCTGCAAGAGATAACGTCCTCATTTAGAAGCACTTCAATGGTCCGTTTGAAAGGGACTGGCCTTAATCTAACAACGTTAGACACAACTGTGGGAGCGATGTTTGTACACAATGATAAAATAAGAAGCAAACCCAAGCTCACAAACCCATTTGCACAAACTCAGAAGCATTAGCAGCCTAATTTATTCGAGAAACATCTTCAAGAACAAACATCAAAGCCAATTCGAAGGCTTTTTGAGCGCTGCATCACAGCAGGATGGCGGTACGCCGCCTCATTACCACGGTAGCTCAACCTGCGATTGACTAAAATTAGCCCTGGTGACAGCGTACACAGGAGAGCCACGCCAGATATTCCCGTCAAGCTGTGCTCAGACTCTGACAAACCTGTCACCCCGGGGCTTGTTTGGACATTTAGAGGAAACCATATAAATTTAAATGGAGGATGTGTGTGTTTTTTATTTACCGAAAATGGCAGGATCTCGACAGTAGTGTTCTCGATTTTGTCTCCTGGGTGCTCCTGGTTTCCGCTGCGAAAGAGGAACCTGCCAATCAAAGGCTGATTGTTAATGAATATGCATGTGCAGGCACTAACTCATGAATATTCGTGCGCACGCATGTGCAAACGCTAGCGGGACATGGCCGAGGCCGAGGCGAGCGTAGATAGCGCAGCCAGAACACACAGATAAACTCTCTAAACAGGCCCCTACTTGAGCTGCTAATTAAAGCTCTAGTCACACGTAAGTAAATTGACACTTCATCTTGTTGGCACCGTTTCTACTCACGCAAACACTTTGAACAGGTCAGGACTCTGCTAGACAAAGAAAATGAATGGGCGAACAGCATGACTGTCTGTCCGCATCTACACAACCCCATATTCTCTAACAGGATCAGCTGTACTACGACTAGTTTGAGAGAGATTTGAGCCTTCAAAAACAGTAAAAACAGAAATATTGTACAATATCATTGGAATTTTAAATATGAAGAGTTAATTTGCAAAAGCAGATATAAGGTAAAAATATATATTAATTATTATTTATTATTATGCATAATTATGTTAAATCATTAAAAAATTTTTGCTATGATGTTGTTTTTTTATCATGTTTTATTGTTAGTCATATTTTTTTTCTAACCCAACAACAAATAGCCCATCTGCAGTTTGATAGACCAAAAGAAATGCACAACGAAAAATGAAACTAAATGATTTTTGAAAATTGCTAAAAAAAAACTGAATTCTGTTTTTGCTAATAAGCTCTTCGCATCCTCTTTCATATTTGACTATTTTGTTAAATGTATTTTTATCTGCAAACCTTACTTTTCATCAGCTATTACTCCAGTCTTCAGTACGATATGAAGTGAAACAAAACAATACAATATAACAAAAGTTTAAAATATGTCTCACGTTACAGCAGGATTGCTCATAATTACTTTATCGTGGACAAGACCTTTTACAATCACAAAAAAAAAAGAAAAGAAAAAAAGGAAAAAAAAAAAAAGAAAACATAACATTTTCGTGTAACTTGTCACATAATCAAAAGCTGATGTGCTAATTAATGGTTAATGGCTTGTTAATAATAATCGAGAACTGCACGTTATGTAATTATGTAAAAAGAGTTATGCTACTTTTACTCTAGATTTATCTTTGAGAATTTGATGGTTTGTATTGATATTTAATTCTGAATTGGCTTCTAAATGTTTGTGTAACTGGCATGAAACAACTTGACTAGTAATACATTGTTATATTTGGTTTATTCTGATCTTTCCTTCAAGGAGATTAAAGTGTCTAGCAAATCTGTGTTAGGACAAGAAGCACAGAGAGGCACTGATGATTGACGGAAGCTAAACATCAGGGTTCTTCTGGTTAATTCCCAATTGCTCGGTCACCAGTTTAACAGGGTGGAGGTGTTTGTGTATTTTTTCGGTTATTTTGTTAAATATCCTTTTTGTTCATAGCATGCCAGGGTAGCTCACTTAAAGGTATTGATATCTGTACTCTGAGTGGGAAAGTACGGGATTTCCAGAGGAACCAAATATCCAACTGAATATACAATTGATATCTGTGATCCGTTTTTAATTAATAAAATTGCCTAAATGTAACGGTCACTTGAAATTGGAGCCAGACACAGAGCTAAATAAAAAAAAGAAACTAAATTCTGATAAATACAGACGTTAAAAGACCAAACATGCATTAAACCTTCGACTACAGCCTGGATTATATTCTTTGGGCCAGGAGTGGCATTTACAAAAAAAATCTAATTAAAATCAAATTAAAAAAAATATATATATATATATAATTTTTTTTTTTTAATTTGATTTTAATTTTTTTTTTTTTTGGAAACTCCACTCTGGCCCAAAAATAAATTTATAATAAATTTATTTACAATAAATTTGCACATCAACCCGATCACTTCATTTATTATGTTCATGTAACCATTAAATTTTGATTCATCAGTCTGAATTATTAAGAAAAAAAAAGCTAGCTAATGTGTTCTCTCCGTTCCTTTTCTGTCTCCTTCTAGAGTTGTGTATCTGCTCAACATTGTTTTCTCCACTGCATCTCTCCCTGTCTTCCTCTCCAGAGGTTTTTGGTTGCCGAGTCTTATTTTAGAAGCTTCTCATTAGCCACCTCTACTCCCCTGTGAGGACAGTGAGACATGGGAGACGTGTGAATGATGTCTCCTGATTAGAGCTCTCTGAGCGAGTGCGAACACCACTTTTAGGAGAGGGTGAGGATTACAGAAAGAAACCATTTGGGTGTGTGTATGCGCATGTGAATAGTATATTAAATTAATACGGACAAATGCAATACTGCTCCCTCAAATGTCCTCTAACGCTGGCTCTAGGTCATCGGGCCATTATTACCATTGATTCCTCTCAGTCGTCCTGAGACTGACTGACCTTTCTATGTTGACGGGCCGATCAAACTTGAACAGGACGTAGTCTCCAGCCATTGGAGTAATGGCCCAGAAGAAGTCCTCTCCCATGTAGGTCTTCTCAAGTGTATGACCTTGATACACTTTCAGAGAGGTGGACACCTCCGCCGGCGGGTTCACGTGAATCTTATGCAGCAGAGGTTTCAGGAAGTCTTTATCCTAAGATGGCAGAAAACAAAAGTTAACAGGACGTGCAGCTAATGGCACGACTGATTATAACTTCATAGTAAAAACAGCAGCAAAACTGGGTAAAAGGGCAGTTATTCAAGAAAAAAAAGTCACTTTAGTCCACGAAAACAGGATACAGGGTAAGACAAGATGTTATAAGATAAAGAGGTAGCCACAGGAAGTTTGTTTGGAAGAGAATCAAACTTTTGAGTACTTTTAAGAGCAAGGGGAATGATTTAACAGTTGTGCAAAGTTATGAAGAGACCAGTAATAACAGTAATATCTGACCTGATCACAAGCGGTTAGCAATAAATACAGGTGTAACCGGGTTCCAACATGTTTTGGACAACAATCACTAAAACTAGATTTGTAGTGTAAACAATGTGTCCCGAGTAAGAAATGAAGGACTTGCTTGTCAAACATCTATTATGCTAAAGCCTTGCTGGTTAGGTCACCCAGGATGAGTGTTTATATGAAGGGAAACAACACTTTGACATAACAGTTACCGTGAGTTTCTGGATTTTCCCAGCGAGGGAGGAGTGCAGGCCCACGTGCTGAAACAAAGAGGGCCTAAAACGAATGCGCAGACTCGACTTCTGTCTCTCACAGTGTTTCTGGAGGGGAAAAAGGAGGAAGAAGCAAAATACATTAGACCGTGAGAATGAAGTAATACAAATAGAGTAAAAAAACTACAGATAGAGACATAAGGTATCTGTCTGCAGAGAGAGAGAGAGAGAGAGAGAGAGAGAGAGAGAGAGAGAGAGAGAGAGAGAGAGAGACAGAGAAAAAAAACAAGTTCACGTTCTGCAACGTGTGAAAACCCTCCCACTGCCTGACACACTACAGAGGAGAGCTCAAGGTCACAGAAACACACACACACTTTCTGTCAGTGAGTATTAACTTACAGCATCTTTCTCTGGGTTGCATACTTTGACCCAGAGAATGTGATCCAGCAGCCAATCAATGGGCTTCTCTTTATAAAACATGAAGATAAACTCCACAATGAGATTTAGATCTGGGGCTTGGAACATCTTGCCTGCAAGAGGAAAAAAAAAAAAACAATTAAAAGACTACCCTTCAAACTTTAAAGACTTTACAGTTTTCAAGTGTCTTATTCTAACCAAGGCTGCATTTTTTTTTTGGATAAAAAGTTTGTAAAAAAAAAATTGCACAAAAGTTTTCCATTATAATATATATTTTTAAGATGTAATTTATTCCTATGATAAAGCTATAGCAGCCATTACTCCGGTGTCAAATGGTTTAATGCATCATGGCTGAATAAAAGTACAGCCTAAATACCTTATCAAGACAGTCTTTAAGGGATAGATCACCCAAACCGTCATTAATTACTCCCTCTCATGCCATTCCAAAACATTAGGAGAAATTAAGATGATTTGTTGAAATCGGAGTAATCGGACCCTACATAGACAGCAATGCAACTACCAACTACAACTGACTTAGAACTGAATAAAGTTGTGGTTTTTGTTTTTTAAGCAGAAAAAGATAATAGTAACTTCATAACCTTACAGCTGAACTTTACAGACTATCTTAACAGTGTCCTTACTACCTTTTTTAGCCTTGAATGTGTCAGTTGCATTGCTGTTTATGAAGGTCAGAAAGCTCTCGGATTTCATCAGAAATATCTTAATTTGTGTTCCGAAGATGAACGAAGGTCTTGCGGCTTTGGAACTACAGGGCGAGTAAGAGAGATTCACTCCTGGATGAACTATCCCTTTAAAGAGATTTTCACCTAAATGAATCATTTACTTCAAGGAGAAACTCAAGCTCAAATTATATAGAATAATTTTATGGTGCTTCTTCAGGATGTATCCATTGTATCTTAGATACTGTGTAAAATCAAACAGATTTGCAACGACAGGAAGATGAGTAAATGACAATAAGTAAAGTAATCTAAGTGATATTTGAATAGCTGGACAAGTATATATATAGATATTAAATATACAGAAGTCCCACCAATGAAGCCCAGCTGTGAAAACTCAAGGATCATCCAGTCCTCAGTGGCAAGTTGTAGGGCAAAGTTTTTCATGGTGGCAAAATAGTTGGGCTTGGCAACAATGTCGTCCTCTAACTGTTAAAACAACAGGAAACACACATGAATCATACAGAAAAGCTCATAAACCAGATACTTTTACACACGCTGCACCTACTAAAAATACCACATCTAACAATCAATCTGGAGGAGAGGAAAGAAATGAAACTAAACAAAAACAGCATCACACGTAGACGCTCTTGCCACCAACGTAAGCACAGGCAAACACTAAAGCAAAGCTAAGGCATGTTGTCATATACTCTTGAGTAACTTGAGTTCCAAAAAAACATGAAAGCAATACCTTTCCCCTCTCCTAAGAGAGCACAGCGTGTATTGAGAGCACAAAGACACGGAGACACACTAGAGAGATTCACTGGCACAGCAAAGAAAAAAAAATGAAAGCAAAGAAAATATGAATGAAAACATTCAGTACAGTCCAACACACAGACAGAGAGAAGCACGTGAGAATGAGAAACACATGAAAGTGGAATGACAAACACACATTAATACAGGATGCTTTTCTGTCTTATCAAACATGGACATTTTCAAAGATACTTAGTACACACAAATGTTACAAATCAGTATGAGCAGCCCACTTTTTATTTTATTTTTACATTTTATTTCTTTGTTTTTTCGAAAGAAGTCTGTTAGACCGACCACGGGTGCATTTTTGATCAAAATACAGTAAAATCAACGATACTGCAAAATAATGTTAAAAGAAACCGTAAACTTGCAACATATTTTAAAGTGTCATTTATACGGTGAAGCCGGGTGTTGCTCCAGTCTTCAGTGTCATGTGATAATTTGTTAATCACGATCACTCTAGCAATCTCATCA